>NW_017259576.1:2402227-2403155 GCF_001594045.1 Atta colombica | reverse complement strand
TACATAAATGATTTTTAATTTATTAACATATTTATATATCATTTAACAAACACAAATAGTCCCAAGCAAATTATTTAAAAAAAAAAATTTAAACCTTTTTCCCTACGCTAGAAAATTCTACATTAATTAATTTAATTTTAAACTCATTATCTCTCAATTAATAATATAAATGACAAAAATAATATTTACACACTGTATGAAATAAAGAGTATTATCGGTGTTAATAAATCTAATCTGAGAAAAATCATCTGATGACTAAACAAATAAAAAATATAATTCATAAAAGTAAATTAATTCGGAAAGGATGATCCTCGGCAATTTCCCGTAAGACGCATAACGGGAACAATCATGTTGCCACTCGATCGAAGGAACAGCCGTAGATCTCTCTTTCTCTCTCGATCCTTGCATCCGCGAGCGACGTCGAGCGAATAGCAGGGCGTGGGGTGGCTGACTACTCTGGAGCCCAGATCGCTCCCGCAAGGTGGCCTCAAATGGGAAGGAGGAACGGCGGGGAAACGACGACTTAGAAAGTGAAACTGAAAACGCCAAGTCGGATGCGAGAAGACCCCACCCTGGCGTGGTCTACTCGCACACCGTAATCCGTTGCACGCTCCCACACGTGTGTGCTTCTCGCGTATGTGCGCGTGGTGAACGAATTTAAAGCGATGTCAAAAGAAAAATAGCGATCGTTGTATCGTCACGGTGCGATGAGAGGGGAACGTACTAGACTACGATTTCCGATATATCGTGTGTTCACTTAAAATAAAATTTTAAAACGATAAAGATAATCGTGCGATCTCACAATAGAATTGTCTAGACTATCTATAGATGAAGAAACATCTGCCAAGATTGATACGGAATATACAGAAAAAGTTGTGTGATCTCTTTCTTATGAAGTTATTTATATAATATATTACATATATATATA
>NW_017259576.1:2401638-2402216 GCF_001594045.1 Atta colombica | reverse complement strand
ATATATATTATATATATAATATTATAGCGCTTGTTATCCTTGAAACTAAAATTAATTTTACATCAACATAAAGATTGCAAATATGACGTAGGTTAACAAAAACTTATTTAGATTTGTAAACCGCGGCGTCGTAGGCAAAAAGTCAGAAACCCATCTCGCCTATCGTCGAACGACTGTCGACTTCGTCTGCTGCGAAAGGAAAAAAGGAGCAGAACGAATTTCATGAAAGGATACCGGGAATCGAGAGGGACCGGGACGAAGAAGGGAGAATGATTTTTGCAGTCTGCCCTCTCGAGAGTAGGTGTACGTTCTCGGGACGTACACGGCCGTCGTACGACAGTATCGCGAGTATCCAGGAAGAGAGGCGTGGCGCGGGCGCGGGGGGAAAGATCTTAGAAAGTAAAACCGAAGAGTTAAACTTCCACCGGCGCGGCCCGACGTCTGTAAACCTCACTCTGACGAGCCGAGCGGCGCGCTTCGCTCCCGCACTAAGAGAAATGAATTTTGTTATAGGAACAAATCAAGGGAAAGCAAATGTGATATTTGTTAAAAAAAACGATTGATTACGATTGCGAATT
>NW_017259576.1:2369474-2401538 GCF_001594045.1 Atta colombica | reverse complement strand
TAAAAGTAGACGGTTGCAAGGTTTCAAATCGTAAGAAATTGAATTCTAATCAAGTATTCTCCCTACATTTGACTGTGCTTAGTTGGTTTCCTACGATCCTTCAGACTCTACGATCATCTACGAAGTCTATGTAAACCTAAAATCTATGTAAGCCTAATACCTACCTATGTAAGCCTAAAATCTAGCCAAAAGATAGGTTAAATTCTATAGTTTGCTTCTGTTACTAATAATTAGTTGGTATAGCAGACTAACAGCAATCGCAACAATAAAATTTGTTGTCATATATTTACCGATCACCGATTAAAGGTACTGGTGGCTTGTTAAATTAACAAAATCCTTTCTCCCAGTGCGTACTGCTCACGCTACCAGTTGAAAGAGACTTGCGTGAAATGCACGCGTGCACGCCCGTCCGTGAGCGTGCACGCGTGCATTTCACGCTACACACGTGATAAGCGATAACTCGCCGTCGGCTGGCTATCCGTGGAAACGCAGTGCGAATAGGCGATGGGACTCACGAAGAGCGGAGTAAAAGTGGAGCGCTCGCTATTTTTCTTTTTTTTTTATTTCCTCTTTACAATTCTCTCGAATCATTATACGAACAGAACAGTTTTTATTAAAGTATCCAGAAATTAAACTAGATACAGATCTGAAAATAATTTTGTTGGTATCATCAAAATAATTATGTAGAACGCTCAAGATTGACGATTGTTAGAAGTCACAACTTTTTGCAGCATTGTTCTTGAGAGTTTTCTGTTATTTTAATAATCCAACAAAATTATTTTCAGATCTGTATCTACCTAAATTTTTCAACAAGATATTTCAGTAAAATCATTCTTTGCGTGTAAGATCGCAATCTAAAATCCATGATTATTAAATATTCTGATAATGTGTTTAAAATTTTTAATAAAAAAGTAGCGCACTTTGGTATGGATTAATAAGATAAGATTTGTTGTGTCTTATAGTTAGCGTATGTTGAAGATTTCATTGATGTATCGCGTTTCATTGTAAAAACCAACAATCGTAAAGAAAATTGAGATTAGAATATTCTGAAGACTCTCTGTAACTTTCTTTTTCTATTCTTAATTTTTTCCCAAAGAATTTACGCAGGAAAGGGAAGTACTGTTTTACGGTATCATTGGATTGATTCTTCGAAGCGAAAAGATGGTCAATGGTGGATAGAGAATTGCCACTGGCTTTCGTCGGAGACAGCCGAACAGAGCGCCGGAGATTGAATGAAACGAGTGAAAGTGAATAAGTCGAAGCGGAGATTGTGATTATATACGTGGGTAATGTCGATACACGATAGACGCGCTTCATTGATGAAGTGACGGGATGAGATATGAGGCAATATCGACATCGAAAGCATCGCGTGCAATTTCAAAGATTGATTCAACTCGTAAAAAGAATCATTAACGAACTTTGATGCTATCAGTTAATTAAATTTCTACTTATATTAAAATTTCTATTCTAACTGTGGAATTAATTAATATAATATAAGAAAAATTATTCTACCTATAATAATAATTAAAAAAAATTACGCAAAGTTGTATGTGTATGAGTGAACATACATATTTTCAATATATTACAAAATTAATGTAACTTCATATGTTAATATAATTGATTAGTAGAGCAAAGTAAATTCATGAGAATCCTGAATCTTTTCATGAATTTCTTGCTTAATAAATGTACTATTTATATTTTGAAAATATTTCACGTCGATTATTTCTAAATTATAAGAGATATCTTAATATTTTGTAAAATAATAAAAAAAAATAATTGTAAATTCATGAAAATCTTATTATATCTGTAATAATGATTAAAAAAATTACGCAAAGTTATGTACATACATATTTCCAATATATTACAAGATGCGATTACATTTATATATGTGAATTATATTATATGAGAATGATTGCAAATTTGTAAAAATCTTACTTATGAATGCATCTACTTATCGAGTTAAGGTCTTTCGAAATATGTCTACGTAAATTGACTGAGACGATGGCTTCCCTCGTAGGTGCGATAATGGGTCACCACTTTCGCACTGGCACACCTGAATTCCCCCGTAAGTTTACTATCCCTGTATAGAATTTTGTGCGCATCTCCTGCGCCGTGAGACTCGCTGTTTTCACGGCTCGCTCATCGCGAAGATATTTTACAGCAAGCGTTCATTCGCCTCCCTATTGAAAATTACTTACTAACGCTATTCTCTAAATCTGAATCAGTGGATAAATCACTGAATCGGGTAATCATTGAATATGGGGAATCAAGGAAATTCAATTCTTGAAAAAGAAAAGAAGTTTGAGCATTATATAATTAGAATACCAATATTTGCACATTAGTTTCAATCTTGCAATACTATATATTGTACATTGAATTTATGCACAAGATTAATTAGATCAAATAATAAAAATTAACTAGGTTAAGGATTCTCATGTTTCACTGATTATCAGTGGCACAATTAGGATTGATGTCAGTGATTATTTGATTCAAATTAAAAGAGTAACGTTATCTTACTAATGTTAATGTAGCGTAAATATATACTTTGTAATTACTGCGTTATAACTTCGAGCAAACATCGTCTGATGACGTTTTTCTATTTTGTCTTCTATTCCAAATCTTGCAAGTTCTTCTGCAATTTGTATGCACTCTCAACGTAAAAATAAGACTATTGATATGTACATGTGTATGATTGATAATCACCGGTTGCAAAGTTACATGACAAAGAGAAAAGAGAAAAGAAAAATAAATTTGAATAGGATTTAGTAAGTTTTAAATTTGACTTTTAACTAGTAAAAAAAAACACGTATTGCATCTAAACACTGATATTATTAACATAAAATAATAAAAATATGTATGATTTATAATTTGTTCTGCGTATCGATGCGCGTTAACGGCGCGTTACGCGCCATAACGTTAGAAAGATCCGAACAAAACGGCGATCATTCATTCGAAATGCGTGAGACATATTTTATGGGAACGTCGTTTCGATTTCACGATCACGTGTCTTAATGAAGCTATTTACAGTCATAATTTCAATTTGATTTAGTTGCGAATCGGGGGCGAGGCTAATTATGCGGCTCGCGTACGTCCGTCGTGCATTAAAACGGCGATAAAACCCTTTCCTTACGCCCACAGCGTTGCGCGGTGAAACGGGAGAAGGAGATGCAGAACTATGAGAACGTTAAACCGTATCTCACGTGTCTCCCACCTCCCATAATCGCATCGCGGGCTCCGCATCCATCCGTCGGTGCATTTACCGCCCATTGAGAAACACCATAGACGGTGCTGCACCTTCCCGCCTCTCCTCTACATCTCTCGTTTCAATCACCCGAGTATCTCGTTGCGGTTAGACGACCGCGAATTCTCGAAATTCGCACAACCATTAGCAACTAGCACGTATTCAGCTGTATATTTAGCAACGTGATCATCGCCCTTCCCAAAAATTCCTGCAAGCGCGCACCTTCTTCGTAGAATTAATCTCTGCCTTGACTTTGCACATGCTTTCCCTCCCGCGCTGCATATTCCCAGAGTTTGTCGGCAGTCTTTTCTTGATTTCCTTATATAGGGAAACTATATATTTTGCTCATACGAGACTCTCGCGAAGATTTACTGATTTACTCTCGTTTTACGCTATGTATATATCGAATCACGGCGTACAAGTATATTAAATAACGAAATTTAATCAATTCAAAAAGAAAATATTGTACTTTTAATTCTCTATTCACCATAAATTTTGCACCTTCTGTCGACAACTTCAATACAGATTGTTATTTATTATTATTATTGTATTTAAACTGTATAAAAATCTGAAAAAAATTGTTGCATATTTATGAAAGCTTTAGCAATGAATTTTTACTATCATAGAAGTCAAATTGTACTTTATTTATTTTTTATATATTTAAATTTTTATATATTTAAATTTATTACCAGAATTACTAGAATTCACAGAATTCAATAAATTTGTCTACCACTCACAAAATTGACTTCGAAAAATTGATTATGCCTTCAAAATCCAACTTGGCTTGAGAAAAGGTACATTAAGTACAATAAAAACTTGTTTTATATTATACACAGAATTAAATAGGTATTTTGTCTTTTTAACAACGCATCCGTTTCATTGTGTCGAAAGTTGCAACAGCGACAGGGATTCGTTTCTCAGGCGAGCACAACGAAGAAGACGCGCGCGAGAAACCTCCCGGTGGGCGCATCCTGGTGTGCCCCGTAAACAGTTCCGATGTTCTCTTGGTCCCCCCATAAATGGCGCGACGCGGTATAGTAGTGGCGCGACCCAGCAGTTCGTATCAGAGTCAGGCATCTCGGGCACCGTGTATCTACCGATGTGTTCTTACACGTGTGGGAAGAATGTGGAATATCGCGAATGGAATGAAGCAACCCAGGACACACACCGGCGCTCACGTGCACACACGCGCGCACTCGTACGTGTGCACGCTGCACTAGGCGCGGATGCGCTCCGACGGGCGTGTAAGTGCATAATCACCGGGAACAAAACATCGCGAATTACCGCCTCTATCTTCGTAAATGGGGAGCCTCTATTTCCTTAAGCTCGCCTTTGCTCGCACATTAATCCCTTGCACTCCCGAGTTGGCCATAAATATTTTCCATTTTCGTAAACATTGCGATTTTCACTTCTCTGCGTATGTGCGTAGAAAGACCGACACACACAAACATTATATAGTTAAAATTAAAATAATTTTCAATTTGGATAATACACGGTAATGAAATTATGTGATCAAATATATATTTAAAATATTTTTATATTTATACATATAAAATATTTTTACGTCTTTTATGTAAAACGGTATAGATTCTAAAATAATGATAATACCAATACCGTCGTAATCTTTTTCCAATACTATCATATGCTTCAAATTTTTTTTATTTTCGATTAGTGAATAATTTTGTAATAATATTATCAATATCGATGTATATAGCATAAACGTACGTTGACCGTACCGTAGGTGTGTTAAGAAAAAATATGCTGAAATATGTGAAAATTATCAGATAATTACTTCGCTTGGGAGTATAACTTGCTAAAGTGTGGCAATTAGCCACGAGCATCTCCGTAAACAATACACGTGCCCACGATCCGTTGGTGTTCACAATACATCAATGAGAAAAACAATGCATGATTTAACGGATAATTACAGACGCGATAATTATATTCGTGCATTTATATACGTCGTGAATAAACAATCTAATTGTACCTTATAATGTTTCCATTATAATGCTTTCTCTTTTTTATATTATTCTTCGTGTATTAACTACAACAATTACATTTAAATAACAATAAATTATTAACTTTTATTTAATTATTTTTTCATAAATGATGGCACAGTCTCTTAGGAAACAAAAAATGTAATAGCCTTCATTAAAAATTAATAATAAAAATCAATCAATCATTTCATGTTCAGAATTCTATTTAATATTTTGACAAAGCAATCGTAGATAATCGGTGACTTATATAAAACACGCTGTACATGGTACAAATTAGTCGAAACGGCAGATCGACATTAACATTATCAGAGTTGACGTCATTGAAAATACCGAATCGCCTGTAAATTAGATATTGCAATAATTATGGTCAGTTCATAATTATCGAGAAAGATCGAAACATCTTTGCTGAATAAAGAGAAGAAGGGATAATTCCGATGAGAAGAGAAATCTGATCATTGGCCTAGTTGTCATTATAAAATGAAGAATGAATTACACGAGATGATAGATAATTCGGGAAAAATGTCTCTTTCTGATAATATGATGCGCTCAATAGATAGGCTATTTTTATTATTTAAAATGTTATATAGAATAGATTTTATTCCAAATATTTATAATAATAACATTATAAATATTTTATAATAATAAACTTTTATAATAATACTATAAATTAAAATAATAAATATTTTAATTGTAATTTATTGGTATAAAACATTATCACTATTATTTATTTAAACAGCTATTTTAAAATTATACTCTTTGATATACGAATCCGATTTGAAATTGATCGTCCCATAATTATTCTGTTAGATAATTCTTCTATCACATTAAAATAATTTTTTATTTTATGTTACTAATATCAATTAATACACATTATTTTATGATTTATGCATGAGAGATGTTTAATATTAAATATTAATATAAAAATTTAATGTGATCTTTCATTCATTATGTATCAAATATCAATATCAATACAGTATTCATTTTTCTATATAGACATCCAGAGAGAGCAGGAAATGAATTTATAGCCGACCTACTTGTAGTCACAAAAGGGAAGAGACCGGGAAGAAGAAAAAAATAATTACTGTACACGATCAGTAGTTTAAATGTGCGTGAGGTGCGTGAGTATACAAAAGCATCAAGCTGGCTCCAATTGCGTCATTCTAGAAATTTCTAAGGATCTCCCCGAACCGATCATCACATGCCGGCGATACTGAGTGATCTAAATGACAAATCATAATTCGCAAATACTTACAATTAGTAATTATTTAATTAGTAATTATTGATCGATAGTGATAACAACGGAAAGAAATTAAATTATAATGTTATAATGAAAAAATATTAATTCTCTCTCTCTCTCTCTCTCTCTCTCTCTCTCTCTATATATATATATATTTATATATATATTCTTTAAATATCAAATTCCTTAATTATAATATATAGATTTATAATGTTTACAATGTTTAATTTACAATGTTTAACAGTTTGCAAACACTTAACAATTAATAATTAATTGTTCCCCTATAATTAGTAGCGATAATAACAAAAAAAATTGTAATGTTGTAATGAAAAAATAGTTGGTCTTTAATTAAATACCGATTATAATATATAAATATATTTATAACAAAGTTTATCTTTTTCAATACAAACTAATTAAAATACAAAGATTAACTTAGCCAATTGTAAAAGCATTGAGTGACAATAATGTCACTCTGACTAAAGACAAGAGAAGATTCCTTTGTATCTTCTAGAACGAAGACCTAGAAAGAAGACCTACCTCATTATGTAGGCTAAGACAATGCGTTTTATATGTAAATCGACAATAGAATTCCGTTCGATGTACTTCCTGCGTCAAAGAGTGGTAGTCGATGTTTTGTCGAGAGTGCAACGTTCAAAGTCGAAGCTCGTAACATGTCCAAAAGTAATCTCGCACACCTGGCAATAAACAGTCCATCAACGAAACAGTGAACATTCTTTAGTTCATGATTCATTAGTCGGGATCTCACTTACGCTCATTTGTTAGATTCGATAACCATGTTAGATTTATATTAATGCGCGTTTCGAGAGATTATTAAATGATTATCATAATTATCTCATAAAAGAATCTCGATCAAGTTTTTATCATATTGAACAGCAGAGAGGCTTGGCAAAATTCCTAATAAATTATTTTTTAAAAACATAATTTATATAACACAAACATAATAACAATTTTATTGCTAATATCAAAATCAATAAACTTCACAGTTACAAGAGACGAGAAAAAAAGTGAGAGAAATAATTTTACATAATCGCTAACGATAATTAAAATTGTATGTAAACATCTAAAAACAATATAATCACTTAACAATAATAAAAATAACAATATTTAGAGCGATATATTATTAACTGTTTTATTCGCACGCGCGCATTTCGAGATTATTAAGTGGTTATCATAATCTCATAAAAGAATCTCTCAATCAAGTTTTTATCGCAACGAACAACAGAGAGGCTTGGCAAAATTTCTAATAAATTATTTTTTAACAACATATTAATAATAATTTTTGTTGTTAATAAACAACATAATAATAATTTTTATTGCAAAATCAATAAGCTTCACAGTTACAAGAGACAAGAAGAAAATACCAAAATATATAATTATTATCATACATATATAATGTTTTATAAAAATATTTCACGCGATTAGAAGAATGTTATCGCTCGTAGTTTCGCATTACTATAATCATTTCAATAAATGTATATTCAAATATATATAACGATATATAACGAATATATAATGATAATTATCGTTATAAAAATTTACTTTTGATATAAAAGAAAGAAAAGTGTCATCTTGAGAAAAATGGTAAGCACGCGGGAAACATTTTGCGCGTCATTCCCGTCCAATTCCAAGATCCTTATCGAATCGGGAGGACATGCCTCGATTCATCATCTGGCCGCCAGAAGTACAATTCGTAAATGCGCGAATCACACAAAGAAGCGTGATTGCGTGCCGCGTAAAACGTGAAGAGGTGTAACGCGAAGCCGCCCGCGGATGCTCACTGTATCGCTGACAGTTACGTAGGCATACATTATGCATTTTCACTCTACGCGCGGTCGCACAGCGTACGTATACAACGCGCTCCTCCCACTGAAAACGTGACGGTGTAGTGACCAATCCAGAGAGAACAGAAATCGCATCGCCCCTTCCGCGTCAATATCTTACTACGGTGCATAATAAGTGCACTTGCTCATCAAACGCACGCGGACGAATCCTCGTGCTCATCAGCTTAGAGATGCTTAGAGATGCTCCATTTCGAGGATCCTTATCGAGCGAATATGATTTTACACATCAAAACGGAATATTCTTTCATTAAAATTTAATGTATACAAATATTAAATTATTGTTACATTATCATATTCAAAATATAAAAACTAATATCTAAGTATTTCATATGAAATATCAAATAATATAAGAAGAAAGAAAGACAAAAAATGCGATATATTATTATATATATTTTTTAATGATTACAATGAATACATATCAAGATTATGAAACTCGTAAGTGTATTGTAAACATTTATATATACGTTACTTTGTATAAACGATAATAAGTTAATCTAGATCGCTTATAAATAACTAAAGAAAGAATCAATACGATCGAGACTAGAACTTGGTGATTAATAATAATTTTATGTAAATTTTAATTATATTAATTATATATAAACTGTGCACCGTTTACGGTCGGACAAACGGTCTTAAAACACAATTATAAATTAAAACTGAAATAAAAAAAACGATTTACGAACTAGATATAAATCTGAAAGTAATTTTGTTGAATTTTCAAAATAATAATATAAACAACTCGAATACGATAAGAAAAGCTGCAAAAAATTTTAATATTTTAGCAACCAACTTGAGCTATTATCTATCATAATTATTTTGATAATTATTTTGAAAACAATAAAATTGTTTTCAGATATACTAAACATACTTTCTGCATATTTAATTAAATTTTCAAATTCAGCAAAATCGTTTTTTTCGCGTGAAATAATAATATCACAATTAAATCTTCGGTATTATTAATATCTTAAAACACTGTAAAGAACTTTTACGATTGAATTTTTCAACAAAGCTTTTCTTTCCATTCTCTCGATATCCTTTTGTAATTTCCCTCGGAGCATTGATAGAATTTAGATCGAAAATTGTGCAAGCAGCAGGATCTCACCAACAATGCATGGGCTAACCAGGTAAGATCTTTGTACTTAAATTATCTCGAACATCGTTAAAGTAAGATTTAAAGCGAGTCAGTTATAGTGTTGCGCCCACGGGAAGCAAATTGGCACGAAAATTGCAACGAGTTGACGAGAATTCGAACAGGATTCGAGCATCGACAATAAAGACGAGTTTGCGGCCAACGAGATGTCCATGGTCGATGAAAGTTGAGAAGATATTACGATATCTCTATTAGCACATCAAGATTTAAGTTGCTCGATGCAATATAGTTTTAAATCTGTTGTACAAAAATTATCTCCATTTCTATAACGTCCAAATTTAATTTTTAATTTTGATCGTGCCTACACTTTCAATATAAAAATTATTAATTACTAAAATACGCTTTAAAAATAATGCTTTTAAAATTTTAAAATACACATGAGAGAGTAATATATTTTTTAGCTATTTTTCTAACATATAATTTTTATTATATATATAATTACATAAAGAATACGATTTTACTTAAATATCTAAGAATTTAATTAGATATGAACCTGAAAATAATTTCACTTCGACTGTTAAAACTTTTTGCACCATTGTCACCAACACTTAAGCGTTCTTATAATTATTTTAATGATCTAACAATATTATCATATTTTATCATATTTAGTTAGATTTCTGTATCTAGCTAAAGGTTTTTACATATTTCAGCATAATCATTCTTTCTATGTAATAATATAATTTTTTATGCTTTCCACATATTTAATGCTTGTGCGATCTCATAGCATTCACTTTTTATAAAATATCTTTAGAGAGATGAAACACTTTCAATTTAATAACATTCTCCGATTAACAAGATACTGAATAGAAGCGATCCTCGCCCAATGAATCCCAGACGATCCTCGGCTAATCTTCAAGAGAGGAGCATTTAGAATGATTAACTTTCACCACGGCACGGTAGTGAGCGAAGCTTCCGGTGCACGCACGCCATTGTCAACGACGTTATTCCGCGTACGTCGCGACATGCACGACACCATCAACGACATCGTGTCGTGCTGTCCTCACCGATATTCCGCGTAGGCGTTTAATGATGAGTTCTGCAGCGGGCGCCGCGTGCACACACGCGCATACACGCCATCGTCACCATCTAACCCCGGGAAGGTGTTGTATGAGAATAGAATGCTTCAGGGAGAGGGGGGAAGGGGAGGGGGAGAGGGGGGAGAATCCGTCGCGACGCGGTCGCGAATTCCGACCCGCCTCCATAAGCCTCAAATATCACGATCGACGACCCTGAAGTGACACCAACACGGTGAACCTCCGTCGTTCATCCGGTTCTCTTGGAGACCTCGTTGAGCAACGAACCAGGCGCGAACGAACATCGCAAATAAATTTCGTACGCAGAAAATCGATACTCGCGATACAATACTCGCGACACAACAAAGGATTCTGATAAATGGTTAAATCGTTTATTTCTTTTTTTTTTCTTTTTAAGAATGCGATGGAGGTTATATTGTACGCGATTTTGTGACTATGCAGAATTGCAAGAAGATCCATTGTCGATGCAATTCGTTGTAACGACGGTGTGTCATTCGGAGTGTCATCGAGTATTGTAAGGTCGCACGAATGGGGCTGGCTTTCAACGTCATCAAGTGACATGACGGCAGCCGCGTGCCGAGCTGAAGGCCAAAATTTGTGCAGGTTGCAACACATCGCCGTCGCCGAGAGAATCGCCAATGAAATGGACGAAATGGTACGACATTTATAGCGGAGAAAAGCCGCGGCGAGGGATCAGAGAGCGTCTTTTTGTCCAACGACACAAGAGGTCGCAAAAAAAAGTCATCAAACCGTGAAACCGGGGAAGGCTCTTCGAGAACGACTCGCGTTTCTCCGCTTTTTCTTCTTCTTCCTTTTTCTCTTCGTTCTTTTCAATCCCGTCGCATCGTAACGCCCTGACCAGGTAACTGTGTCAGGACCGTTGAGCCCGAGATCACTGACGGTTGCGCAACAAGGCGGAGCGTGGAGATCCACGAGGATCCGATGATCTAAGGTCTCGGGGCGTATACACCAGCCTCCTCGATTTACTCGCCGTGCTTAGTTTCTCGAGCAACCTAAAGCTAAGGAGCTAACTAGAGATTGACCCAGAAAGTCGCGACTTGGATAAAGTTCTCGCCAAGTACAGCCAAGTATAGCGATGATAATGTTATACAGATTACCAGAATGAATCAGATTACAGAAAATGTGCACATGAAAAATTGCGCTTTGTCGCAATTAAATAAAAATTATATTTTGAAATATCAAGAAAACACATATCGTTCTCTAAATTTCTTGCGTATTTATTTTATTTTTCTGGATTTTATAACTTTTTTCTAAAATATTATATTATTTAAAACATATAATTCACAGAAACCACGAGCATTACAGTTGACAAAATTCGATTCAATAATAAGAAATCTATCTTGTAAAATTAAGATCTAAAGAATCCAAAATTTTTAAAATTTATAGTCTTATACAGAACATGTTTGTAATATTAATACGCATTTAGCATATATGTAGTTCATATAGAATTGCAGAAATAAAAGCATATATGTATAAAAATATGTAGTAAAAGCGAACTTATATTTTTAAAATATGTAATTGTTTCATTTTTTTTTATAATAAAAATTTCTTCTTTCTATTTCAAATGGAAAAACTTTGTATAGATAACAAGTCTCATGACGAATCTAAATAGTTTAAAAAATGTGATATAAAAAGTTTTTCCTCGAAGTATGACGAAACGAAGATGAATAACTTACCATGATTAATCAGATAATTAATACTCTCCGCATAACATCTTGATTTATTGCGCTTTCAAGACAGAATTGCATGACATGATTACAAAAAAAACCTCGAAAAATTCCATAAAACAGAATGATACAGCACTTACAAAACCTGATTTAAGTTGATCAAACTGTCAATAAGTATCACGATATTACAAATAATACAAATTATAATTATTTACTATACTACTCACAGCTTTATATTCGGACTATAAAGTCGTTACAATAGTTTTTCATATGCATATTGTATTAATTTTTAAATATTTTAAAAAATTTAATATTAATTTTTAAATATTTTTTATATCAACGCGGAGTTAATTCTAATTATAGTTTAATTAGCTTGAAGTAATCATTATTTTTTTATCTCTATATTTTACCAAAGACTTCCAGAGTTACGACACGGATCAAAAAGAGAGAGAGAGAGAGAGAGAGAGAGAGAGAGAGAGAGAGAGAGAGAGAGAGAGAGTCGAAGATTTAGACATTTAAGCTAAGCAGAATAACAACGAGCTGATCCGGTCCTAGGACAACTGGATCGTCATCGTAGAAAACCGGAGAATACCGGAGCAAAGTAGTAAAGTGATGGGGTTACTACACAGTTGTAGAGGCGAATTATCGTCGTCAGAAGGTGAAGAACGAAATGGCAGTATCGCGATGATGAGAAACAGTTTCAATCCTTGACGATGAACTCGCACAGGAAATGGAAACATCGACATGCTCTCAATTCAAATACAACACCGAAATCGAAACGTAACGGATTGAGTAGGACGTCATTTGATAACATGACGACAGAATAACTAAGTAGATAAAACGCGGAAATAAATCGAAGGTATATACATATGAAAACTATAGCGATATAATACAGAGAAGATCTCAAGCATATCAAGTGTCCTTTCAGCTGCAAACAGTATGATAAATTCGGAGCAGATTCTATAGCTTTAGTCAAAAGTATAAAGCATCTTCACAAATTTACGTAAATATTCTATACTTAATAAAAACAAATTAAATAATAGTTTTATTGAAAAATAATATTTATTTTTATAACAATTTTAATAGTACTTTTATTGGCGAATCATCATATTCGTTGATATTTATAAAGAGTTGCAATATTAGCTCACAAATTAAAATCTGAATACGATCTTTTGATGTTACTCAAAATTCAAATAAATTAACTAACAAATGAAATATTCAGCATTTCGACAAAAACTATTGATGGCAATCTATTTTTTATTTTTTCGCAAAAAACGTCCATTTTTAATAACAAAGAAAATGTCAAATCTGAAATACATGTAAATTATTATTAAATACATACATTTGTACATACATTTGTATGTATTTTTTTCTCTTTTAAATCGCTTGAATCTTATCGAGACGAACGTTGCGAGAGAAGGACGAAAAAGAAGAAAAAGGGAATCGAGGAAGGAACGAATATATTTGTGAGCGATAGAGCGATAGGGTGTCGATACAGTTGCAAAGGTGAATTAGTTGCCTGGGAGGTTGCACCGCAAGTAACGATAGAGAAGAGATAGTGACTGTGTTCGATACTCCTCGTTCCATCCCTTCCTCCCTCTCTTCTCGCTCCTTCTCACTCTTTCCCATCCGTTCTCTCCCTCTCGCTTCCGCGAAAGCACGTTGGCTGGGAGGATTCCGGTGTGTCGGTGACTATCGGGTGGGAGTGGTACACCAACACCATCCACCTCCTCTCTTCTGGGATCTAGATCGCAACGGGGAGTGGGAAAGACAAGTCAGAAGAGTGCCGGAGGAACCTAGCTAAGAGGAAACGTTGGCTAGAGGGAGAGACGTCCTTCGACCGGCGAAGTAGGAAAAGGAACACAACGAGACCCGCGATGAAGATAGGAGAGGGGGGGGGGGCAGAAGGAGGGAGAAGGGAGGGGAAAGGAGGAGGAGGGGGGAGGGCAGGTCGCGTGCCGGCGTGGTGCTACTCTGAAGCTGAAAGAGAGGAGAGCACTTACCTTACCGACGTCTCTCACGGTTAAACACGTAGGGGAGCTCTGCGTATATTCCTCCGCGTGCGTTTCACATACACAGGGAACGAGGCTCTCTAATATACGTACATGTGCACTCGCGTATAAACAGCGTGGTTTCCCCTCCCCCGTGTGCGGACATCTCCACGGTGTGTTCTCCCGGTGTGTGGCTCACCTACCTACCTACCTACCTACCTACTTACTAACCTACCCGCAGCCTACAGATTCAGTCTCCCCGCCCAATCGACGGTACCCACGACGGTACGTATGCGTGTTTGTGTACGTGTGGCTGCTGCACGTTTTGTGTGTGTGTGTGTGTGTGTGTGTGTGTGTGTGTGTGTGTGTGTGTGTGTGTGTGCTGAGCGCGCGCGACGTTTGTACGCGGCATCGCCCGTCTCACACATCGGCACACAATTTACTCACCACAGTACGGACCATTCCGCTCTCGTCGCGTCTCACGAATCTCCTCCGAGAACGCTCACGGTTCTCGCTGATATTCCGCCTCGTCCGAGGGAAAGAGAGAGAGAGAGAGGAAGGAGGACAGAGGGAGGGGAGGGAGATATCACACGCCTCGAGAGAGGACCTGGACAACGGAGCACGGGCACCAAACGATCGCCGGACGGTGGTGAGCAACGTGGTTGGCTCCTTCCGTCGCTCCTCCCGTGAGAGAAATCAACAGTCAGGACTCGACTGTCCTGTCGAACGCAATACATACGCGCGTCTCGATATACATTCACTCCGATCGACAGTGTAATCCTATGGGAATCTGTCATCCAAGTTGGACCATCGCCACGAGGAATTATTAATAAGATCACTCTTTGGCATCCGATTGGAACAGGAAGACATAACGAACTCTAGTCAGGAAGAATAAGGTGGAAGGGAGAGAGAGAGAGAGAGAGAGAGAGAGAGAGAGAGAGAGAGAGAGAAAGAGAGAGAATTGTTTCTCTTCGAGGAAATCGGAAGACTATGTAGTGTGTGATATATTCAAAAAAAAAGGGACACGCGTTGTGTATAGCCAGAGCAGGAACGATCGAAACCGTTATCCGAGCACGTGGTCGCGATACCACGAGGTGCAAGCTACCTAGGTACGAAAAGCTTTCGGTGGTTTCTGGATGTACTATCGAGAAGAACGACATTCGGTACGTGTCAACGGAATGTTCGCGCGAACGTTCTGGTATCTGGTATCCTCGTAAGGGCTTCGACGTTTCTCGCGCATATGAAAGGACCCCGGGAAAGAGGGAGAGTGATCACCTTGTGTGAAGATAGTGTGTTGTTATAAAACCAGTGCTTCCTCTGCAACTATTATTTTCACTCTATCTATTCTCCTACGGTGTGTCATTTGACTTTCTTCCTTTCTTTTTTTCCTTTTTTCCTCCTTGCTCCTTTTATCTCTCTGTCTCGCTTGGATTGCCTTATGAGAAGAGCAAAGGAAAAGTGTCACGAAGTCAACGGAAGTGCAGGAACTGTTGTCACCCTCGGCTTCAAGGTCGTGGCATGACGTATAAGGTAAATTTATGATGATTTACTATTACTGTCTCTCTTCCCTCTTTTATTATCGTCACAGCGCGGCGCTGAGACATCATGTATTAGGTATACATTGTAGTATTCTGAGCAGCATTCTGAATATTTATAAGCGTCACATGATACTCATCGGTATTTTCCAGAGAAAAATAAGAGCGTTTGAATTTACTTATTATTTCTAGTATTCTGCAAGATATACTAACCTAATCACGTCAGTGACAATCTTATAATAAAACAATTCAATATGAAATGATAAAAATATTGGAGGAGAAATTTAAAAAAAAATATAAGAATTGTCAAATATAATGTCAAATAAAATTTATAATACGCGAAATCCAAAGCATTTAATTAATCTATATCTTCATCATCTACATCAAATTAATTTGATGGATCTTATCTTATAAGTTAAAAGCACAATTTCGTATTCTTGCATAAAAAAAACGATTTTGCTCAATCTAAAAATTTAGCGAGATCCGAAAATAATTTTGTTAAATTATTACAATAATTAGAAGAAATCTCAAGTACGATGAACGATACTGCAAAAATTATTAACATTCTAGGAGCTAGTTTGAGAATCTTTATAGAATAAATAATTATTTTAGTGGTTCAACAAAATAATTATTTTTAGATTTTTATTTAGCTAATTCATAGATTTATAGACCAGCAAAATAATCCTTTTTATATCTTCTTCCTCAGGTAAGATTGTAAAATTGTCGAAAGTAGTTTATAACTGTTTTTAAAAGTTTATAAACGTAATTTTGTAATATTCGAATGCTAATATTGAAAAAGCTCCTTAAGCTGGTCGAGATATTAACGCTCTCGATATTTTCTCGTTGACGCGGCGCCGCGGCGGTGCATCCGACGTCGTCGACGAAATCTCGATTCGTACTCCTGGCGCCGGCGTCCCGCGCTCCCGGTAATTATCGAGTTCCTGTGAAATGCGGACCACGGTGTCGCGTGCGCAACAATCTGCGAGTAGAAACATTGAATAGTAATAGGCAGAGAAAGGGAGATTTTCATTTGAATGAAAACAATCGAATGCGCCCGAGTATGACCGCGGAAGTTGTTCGATAATTCGTCGACAAGTGTACACACTTTGCGAAAGCAAAATATGATAATAACTATAAATTAAAAGCAGAATACATAATACAATTGCTATTACATTATATTTTTAACGTGATTTATGATATCATATTTGCGAATACCTCGATATTTTTTTACTAAGATTGTTAATAAATTTAATTAATGCCATTGACTTCGTTTTGGATTATTATTTAGATGTATAAGTTTTTTTGGACATTATCTAGATATATTTCTGGATTAGTTTTTTTTTTTTTACTTTAGTTATTCACGACTCTACAATGCTTAATTAATAATCATAAATTTGGATAATAACTGATAGGATAACAGCGATTTTGCTGAAGTATTTAAAAATTTAATTAGATATAAATCTGAAAAAAGTTTTGTTGGATCGAAATAATTATATGGGATGCTTAAAGTGCTACAATGTTCAAACTTTTTTCAGCATTACTTGTCATGCTTGAATTTTCTACGTAATTATTTTGATGGTCTAATGAAATTATTTTTAGATCTATATCTAGCTAAATTTTTACACTTCGGTAAAATTTTTTTTTTCTATGTAGAATTCATATAGAATACTCCTGAATATTATTGCACGACATCGAAGCAAGATACCAAGAAAATCTTACGTAACGCAATTAAAAGGGACGCAAAGTTACGCCTATAAATTCGCGCTCTCGTGGGTTTCAGCGCGAAAATGCGTTGGACGTCTAATTCGCTCGAGACCAGTTCTAAAGCTGCGCTTGCGATCTCGCGCAAGAGCAAATCGCCCACGCTCGTCCTTATATCACCGAACAGTTCGTTTTGCCGCCCAAGAAAGCAGACGTTGCAAAAGCTATGTTCCTGCGTCATCCCTGCCTCGTTTCCTCGTTCATAAATTTACGTGCCTCCAGGCGCGCGCGCGAGAGGGATAGGAAACAAGTGAGATTGTCCGATATGCAAGACACGAAAGATCCTGATAAATATGTTTACGTTGGAGTGGTCAAAATAACGCATATACAATTTAATTATAATAATAATTGCAAAACTTGGCAAAAATGACGGATGTCGAATCATCACGCGACATTCACATTAGTCACGAAATCTCATTATATACAAATATCTACCTGAGATATTTAGTTATTAAATGCCAACAATTGATAGTTGCGTTAAAGTTCTTACAAATTATAATCGCTGAATACTGCAAATGAGAAAAAAGTAACATTTATCGATGAAAACTAAAAATCAAATTTCGCAAAATCCGTTCAATTTTATTTCTCTCGTTAAATTATTCTCAGAGAATAAAGACGCGGGTCAGAATATTCGATTGAGTAGCATGAGAGATATGCCAGAGATACATTATTCATAGGGGCTTGAGCTACGACAGCATACGCAGCAGACGCGCTACCAAGTGTACAGTGACGTTAACAGTTAATTGATAACAGGTAAGTCGAGTGCGGGACGCCGTGTCGGTGATTTTTGTTGCCGCCGAGCGATGCCGATCTCGATATAGACTGACCGACACAACACCGTTAACAGTTATAGTGAAACCAACGCGGCCGAGAGCGGCAAGCCGCTCTTGTCCCGTGGTCCATTATTTTCTTCCTCCTTACTCTATTGCTCATACTGTTGCCCGATCCATCTCTGCCTCGCTATCGGCAATTTGTTAGAATCGGCTTCGTACGTGCGCCGACGCACCCATGACTATCCGTATGCGATAAATCGCAAATTACGACGGGCGCGAACATCGCGCACATTGCACGAAAGTAATTGTAAATAATATGCGCCCGATCTCCTCCTTTCGCCTTGGGAATAACGATAATTTGTACGATTGCGCGGGCAGTAAGAAAATTTGAAGAGGTAAATCTACGCGAATAACGAGTAAGATCTTCCGGACGTAGATCTTTCCTTCGCTACGAAATTGATTGACGGCTACTTATATGAGATCGATCAGAGGAAAATAAATTCAGATGTACAGTTATAAAGATCGTAATAATTCGTATTTATAGTCAGCACGTTGCATTTCAAATCAATCTAACCAATCAAATCACTAAAATCTCGTTCGATTTCAGCAATTTTATGTAATCACACATGAAAAAAAATTATTTTGTTGAATTTAAAATTTTAGATAGATGCAAATCTGAAAATAATTTTGTTGGAGCATTAAAATAATTTTATGTTAGGACGCTTAAACTCTGTTAGAATATCAAAATTTTTTACAATATTATCTCATATACTTGAAAAAAATTCTTAGAAAATTATTTTGATGGTTCAAAAAAATTATTTTCAGATCTGTATTTAACTAAATTTTTAAAAATTTTAGCAAAATCGTTCTTTTATGTATTATTTTATATATGAAAAAACGAGCCTAAAACATGTGATTAAAGGTAAAGTCGAATAGAACCAGATATATCGAGTTAGATACGGTTTAATACAAAGTCGTATATGATGAGACTCCACCTACTCCGTTTTTTTCTTTTCAATTCCATCCTTGCAAAACCGAACGGAACATGGCAGTGTCAAGGGATATTACGCGAACGACATCGGGATCCTACCTCTTTTTTTCTCCTTTTCGTTGCTCAACAATCCTAGCAAATGTATACAAGCGACATGCCGGTATTTGAATACGCCGGCTATTACGAGAATAGAGAGCACGACAATCATGAGAGACTCCCAGACGTTCGAACAATGTCCTCACCTCGATCCTGGACTGGCGCAAACGGCAATAAAACGGGCCCCAAACGACATTACCGTCACCGAGTACCGGCCATTAAGTACCTCTATCGCAGTAATCTTACTAGTATCTTCCATAATCTGCAGTGCATGCGTACACATTGTCTTTATATTAAATAATTTTCATGCATTGCAGAATAATATTTCATGTGTAATTAAATTATGTTGTTTTAAATATTTATATAAAATAATATATGATCTTATCTTATTTTATGAATTTATTCATTCCCGAATTCTAGAAGAGAATGTAATGAAAAATTTATAGTATTAATATTGTTAACAATTTTATCTCTTGTTTTTTGTTTCTTCATTTTTCAATTTTGTTCAATATTCCCTTTTTTTTTATTATGTTTCAATATATTTTATAAAGCTCTCTTTCTCGAGGTGAAATTTCAATTAAAAATTCTGTTTTATTGTTTATATATTTTTATGATAAATGATTCTTCAATTCGATAAAAAAATTAAAAATATATTTGAAATTTGAAAAGAGAGAGAGAGAGAGAGAAAAATTGCAATATTAGATTTTTATAAATATCAATAGCCAACCGCACATAGGCGAAAAAATTATTGGAGTGAACGCAATTTTTTTACGATGTTAACGAATTCACAAATGATACTCCATCAAAGAACGAGCTTATACAAAAAGCCGTTAGGAGAGGAAAATTGAAATAATTTCAATCGTCTTTTTGTGCCTATGGCCATAAATGTAAATTCGTTTTGTGACGAAGACGAGATCTCTTCGGTGGCATAAAGCTGATGCGTGGGCTCGCATGCCATGCCAAGTCTATTTATACATTCTCGCGCGTACAATGGACTTGCTGCCTTTAAATTAAATTCGAGCAGTACCGCAATGCCATTGTTAAATTTCATTGCCGTTTAGAAACTTTATCTCGTACTACAAACAATCCATGGACCGAGAAACTCCGATTAAACAAAATTTACGATTCACATTGAGTGACAGCGTGTAATAAGAAATTTCGTAATAAGCAGGATAAATTGTTTTATATGTAATAGATATCTGTATCTCATCAATAATATCTATCGTGTATTGATAAATCCGAGAATTTTAATGTTATTTCATAATATATTTATTCGTAGGAAAATATGCTAACTAGTAAAAAAATTATATGTGTATAATCTCTAAAAAATATCACATCTCGTGTAAAAATGATCAATCAGAAAGAACGTTTATGCTTTAATGGGCTAAGTAACGATTTCAATTACGTAATGATTTTTTTCAACGCTCTCGAAGATTAAAAATAGAATTCTTTTGAGGTTTTTGTATCTATCAGTGATGATTTTGCGAATTACGAATCGTTCGCAACGAACATAAAAATTCATAGACTGATTTGCGTAAAAGATATACATACGCGAGAAATTCGTTGCAGGTGCGTGTTGCATCGCATCCCATCGAAAGATCGTTCAGCGATAGATGAAAACACGCTGATGAAAACATGCTTTTACATTCAGGCTGCAATCATTGAATATTATTACGAATGTGTGATTTTTTTTTTACTCCAATCTTCATTTATATCTGAAAGGACGAAGTGCATCGCATTTAAACAAACTGCATTATAAGCCAGTCCCGCAAAAAAAAATTGAAAATTATAAACCAAGTTGTGCCGGTAATCTTCTTAACTCACAAAAGCACAAACGAAACGCGCCTTATTGCAATGAATTCCTCATCCAATTTTACGCGAGGTATATTGTAACAATATTACAAAAAGCGTACGTTCATTATTTAATTGTAGTGAACGGACACGATGTTAGCCTTGTGAAACTGCATCGACTGTATCTTCGAGTGGACAATGCGGCGACCTTGCCGGCATGGAAAGATAATTGTAGCGCCTCGAGATGGACGCTTAAATTTGAGGCCACAGCCTACATTCGTGATGTAAGAACGACGATAACATCATGCGGTGCGTAAAGTGGAGTAAACGGAGATGTAAAAAAGGGCCGAGCAGTACCTACGGGTTTTATTATTCGACGTGTGTATGTATGCACGCCACTTATCCCACACACGCCGACCCTCTTATTTTATCTCGCGATTCAGTCGCAGCCTCTTCCTTGCTATCTTATTTAATCAAATATCTTAAACGTATCATACAACTAAATAAACATTTAGTAATACCATCAAATATAATATCTAATTCAATCTTGCGCAATTAAATTGCGTAGAAATACAATTTGTGTCAAAATTAATTTTAATTAATGCTGGAATTAATTTAATTTAATTTAATGTTTCAGTGATAATTTGTGCTATATCCGCCAATTATGACCAAATGTTATAAAAATGAATTAATTGTCAGTAGACGATGTGCTGCAATACGAGTGCAATAATTTGATATATATGCTAATATTTCACTTTGAATAAATTAAAAATATTTGTACTTATAAGTAATGCAACTCTCTAAATCTGAATCAGTGGATAGTCACTAATTACCCAGTGGCATATTTTGTACTGATAATCAGTGAAGTTCAGCTAAAAAAGGAAGAACGTTTGAGCATTATAAAATATTTGCACATTAATTTCAATCTTCCAGTATCATATTCATTGAATTTAAGCATTTAATTTAAAACAAGATTAGTTAGATTACATAATAAAAATTAGCTAGGTTAGGTATCGCACATTTAATTCACTGATTATCAGTGGCACACTTGGCACTGATATCCACTGTGATTATCCACTGATTCAGATTTAGAGAGGATAAATTTTCTAATAAAAAATTGGTACACAGGATTTAAAGCAAAAATTATAAATATAAGATAAAATAAAAAGATAGAATAATATACAATTATATACAATAATTATTAATCAAAGATATATCTATTATTTAAATAAAAGATTTATATATAAATTTCTGCAAAAAAATAAAAATTAAAATAGATTGAGGCTGAAATTCAAAATTTGATTGAGTAATGGTGAGGAGAATCGATCGCATGTGCATCAGATACATATGTTTCTGATTTGCTTAATCAGCCCTCCATCATCACTGAAGGTTGCGCACACTTGTTACTTCTTGCTCGTCATTGTGAGACGAGCCGCCTTCTGCCTTCGCATTGTTACATGCGAATATAATCATGAATTGAAATCGAAACCAGCATCTTAAAGTAGTCAGTCATCTGACAAATTGAAGAGGGTATCGTCGTATGTGCTACAATTTCGGTTGCTTGCTCATTAGTAATCTTTTTATACAATCTTAAACACGAGCGATAAACTTCATGAGTTAAAGTACAAACCTGAGAATGCAAAAGAAAATTTGTAATCATCTTATCACAAAAATGTATCTATCATCTTAAGATACTGTAACTCATTTCATTTGCTTATCCATCAACGGACGTATAGGAATGATGTGGACGTTGCGAGATCACCGATTTATCTGGCTAAAAACGAAAATGTTCTCACGATCGATGCGGTCTATTAACGATCTACCTACTCATTAAAAGTGCAGAAAATCTTCGTGAACGTCACGGCACCCTTCGGAAAGGCTCGTATTATCTCACGCATCCTTTCACCAATTTTCGTTTCGTGTATCATTAGATGGCGACGACCTTGTGATATTCGAGATCATTTCCAGTTCCAAAGCTGTAAGGGCATCAATTTAGGCGTTGATTTAACCGTTTCTAAGCGTGTCATAACTAGTATTTTACGGAAGCTACTATAAAGACTTTTAGCAAATTCTTTGAAAAATCATGGACGATTGCATTAATAACATAATAATATTTTGCATATGATACAAAGAACAATAAAAAGATCTATTTTAGATTTTGCAATGAAACTGTAATCAACATTTTTCTGTATTTAAGTTTTCGATCGAAAAAATTATAAATTCATATGAATTTAAATACAAATGTAAATAAAAATCAAATATATATTCAATAGTAATTTTAACATACCAAGCATTTAATCCAGATATTCTTTCGAGTACAATACAGAACGTGTTATTAAACATACAAATTCAAACATACAAAAACAAATGTTTCATTTAACAAATTTTATTAATTTTTAAATCATTTTATGCATCTCAGTTTCACTAACAATTTTCCACTAAAACTTTAATTATAATTAAAAACAATTATTCCATTATTTATTATCGCCTAAAATTATTTTTATATATTCTTGTCAGTCTTTTTTTTTGGCGCTTTTTACTATCTTTATCAAATTATTGTTTTTTGCAAACCTGAAAGAGAGAGAGACTTCTAATCATTTTTCCGATAAATTGAAGGTATTCTATATATACAAATATTTTATGTACTTGAAATGTTATATATTTTCTCTTCGTAAATATATCGCGAGAAAAGAAATGTGACGATAACTAAGAGGCGCGCCGAAGCGCGGAAAGAAATGGGCCACGAGGCTGACAATGTCCAACAGTGTAAGACTCTCGTGCTCTTGTGAGACAGAAGGAGAGAGAAGGAGAAGAAAGAGGAGAGATGGTGTTGACTAACAAACGATGATTTCGTCGTACAGCGTGAATATTTCATGAGCAAACGGTCGGAGATGCCGCGTAGAAGTTGGGCGGTACGATCGATGGTATGAGATCGGTGGATCTGCAGACGATCGAGCGTGGAGAGAAGATGAGATAGATGCGTTACGTCGAAGAAGACGATAAAGAGGAATGGAACGATCGCGGAAGAGGACAGAAGGCATGATCAGGCAAAGAGAGATGGAAGTGGAAGGGAGTTTAAAGAAAGGGAATCAGGCCAACGACTGGGCAATAACCGGCCCCGGAGGAAAATTCATGAAAATCTATTCCTGATTTCGTGGCCGATCGCTGTATATATTTATGCGCAATATGAAAGAGCTCGTGTAATACTGTTGGCGATTTGAAGCGATCGAGAAGATTCCTCTGCTTTCCTTGTACGCCCAGCAAAAAAATGCGACTGATGTCCGTTTCGGCGTAACGATTTGACTTCGTGATTTGAAAATGCGATAATTATCCTGGAAAATTAGAAATATTATTAGAAACAGAGAATAATTCATTGTTTTATTTTGCAAATAAATATCGCAATATTAAATATACAAAATAAAGCTGTAAATGTATAAAATGTTCAGATTTGATAAATATTAACGAATTTTTTAGTAATTCATTTAAATAAAAACATATATTATATATATAATACCTTTTAATAGAATAGAGAGAACGTATTAACGAATCCTGTATATAAACCATCAGAAGAGTTTATGTTAATCGAGAAAATCTTTTCTCATTAGTAATCATTATGGAAAGTGATTGGCAAGCTGAAGCGTAATATTAAATTAAATGTTTAATTACGAGCTTCCTGATTTGCCATCGTTCAATGCGAGAACTAATAATGTGCTAATCGATTAATTAGGAATGCACTTTCTAGAGCGTCCAATTAAATTACGTTCATTCGGTCTTCATGTGCCATCATTCACGGGCGTTCCCCATTTATTTTCTGCACTGTCGCGCTTCTCGTTTTCTCATTTGCGGTCGATTTCACTCCTTTTAAATCACAATTGCTCGTTAAAGATGAAATTTTATTTTCTCAATTGCAAACCGGATCGATCGTTCGTGAAACAAAATTCGAACCTTGCGCAAGCTAATATCACGTTACCGTAATAACAGTATAACACTTCATCACGCGAATTATATGTTATCGATAATTATTATCATTATTTTGGTATATTTTAGCATACCAAAGTGCATAAGAAGATCAATATTATTATTTTTATAGTAATATTGAAAAAAATTTCTTTTTCTAATATAATAATTTAATCTTATTAGATAGTTGTTATACAATATATTGAAAGTTCAGAGTAATTTATTTTCGAAATCTTCAACTATATAAATTTGTTGAGATAAATATTAGCAATTTAAATGCAACATTTTTGTTAACAAATAAAAGATTTATACTAAAAATATTTTATCAAAAATAAATCTTTTGTTTCAATGTTCAGCAATTTTAATCGCATTTATAAATTACAACTGTTAAAATTATTTAAATAAATCTCAATATTTTAAAAAAGAGGGAGAGAAAGAAACTTTATGAAGTAATTTAGCTACATATCAAAATAAATATTAAAGATCTAATAAAAACTAAATCAAATTATCCGTAAATTACTATTGTTCCTTTATTTTGGTAACGAAAATCCGATGCTGCTGAAACTTAATAGGGCCAATCAGCAAATGCTCAGCAAGAGTTGTGGAATAAAACAGCGAACAACTTTGTAGTCACCGCGTTCGCTTTTCATCAGCACTAACGGCCAGTTTCGCAAACTCGGATATCCGCCAGCGGGTAGAAACCATTTTCAGCGTAGCTAACAGAACTGAGAAAATTGTGCCTGATGATGATCGTATTTAATGGCGGAACCAATTGTTTGATATCTCTGTTACGCCAGAACCCCCTTCATCGTCCTGTCTTTCCCCACGTTCTTCCTTTTTACCTCTTCATTCTAATCCACGATTTCCTGACGAAAGGCCAAATGCAGTGGAAAGATGCTGCGGAATTCATGAGAAAGGCTCGTATACCGTTTGCGACGAATCTTGATGTTGCACCTGACTCTTATATGTAGCCGCAGGTTGTACTAATACTTTCACAATCACGATTTTTATCGTGCCTGACTTTTTATCAAATGTGAAACTATGTTATAAGCAAATATCTATTACCTCTGGATATTTACATATCCATCTCTACTGGTACTATAAGAATTTATGCAAAAATGAGTAAAATATTTATATACTCGGAAATATATTTTATGAAATAATTGCACTTACTATTAATGGAATGTAGTAACAGCTTCAAATTTCTCGCTTTTCTTTTTTGTATCGCGGCAATTAAATATTGTTACTTCATCGCAAAAAAAATTGTCTGAAGTCTATTATAAATAGTACAAGTTTATTCAATATTATAAGAAAAAAAATGGATTAAAAGAATTAACTTTCAATTATGAAACTCTGTAAATTCCATCCATTATTGAATCGACAAGTGAAATCTCAATAAAATCAAAATGAGATATAACGAAATGAGAGCAATAAATTAAACGAGAGCAAAAGCGAGGCGCGTGCACGAGTTATTAAAATCTCGAGGAGACAGTTAAAAATCGCAGTATACGACGATGCACTGAATTATTAATTAATTCTGTTCGCCATCACAAATATTTTCTTCATTTGCAATATACAATCACTTTCAAATTTCAAATTCAAATTTTAATCTCAAAATCGATCTATATAAAAAATAAAAATAATTTTTTTTTAATCTGATCGCGTAAAAATAATTTTTCAAAAATTCACGATATTGGAAGAAATGACATAGTGATCATCCTCTTTATATAATCAGGTTCACTTATATGAGTTGCACGGAATTCAACGGGGTTGTCCGTTACGGTGAGAGCGCGGATCGAGATTCCAGCGGCTTGCTTTACACTTTAGTTTCATAAGGAAACGTCCGAAGCGAGTTGCTATTTAACTAAATCACAGTGCTCGCATAGAGAAAACTATCGAGCATATCGCATGCCACGCCAAGATATGTTCGTGCATCTAAACGGTCGGAGTGATCTAAAATTCTGCGAAAATACGTCAAAAAAAAGGAAATCCCTTGGCGAAAAGTCGCTCTTCGCGCGATCGCGCAATCCTTGCATTAAAATCGTTGGCAAATCCGAAATGTCGATCAATTTTCCTCCTCTCGCGATATCCCCGCGAACGTTATCGGCCCCAATTGTCGGGCTCATCGGGCCGGAAAAGCAAGTAAAAAACTACGAGGTGGAAGTTAGTTTCGCTTGGTCAAATCTAAACACTGTCTCGTTACTCAATTCCGATCGAAACGACCAATCTTGATGTAACAGTGACGGAACTGTGTACTGATTACGTAACAGTTTCTCGACAGTTTTTGCGGGATGATAATAAATTACTTCTCGCTAGCATTCGATGCCCCTCTAATTCTTCGTGAACGTGAACGTCTTAGCCACGTTCCTCGAAAATAGCGAGAAAGAATAGATATTTGTAACATTCTTATTATGATAATAATAATTGATCCTTTTCGACGATTTTGAGTCATTACACTCGCAGATTGTAAAAATAACCATACGAGTCTTTCAGAATCCGTTTCAGCTAAAAAAGTCAAGAAAAATAGCCCTATTAGCTGATAAGACCGTTGATGCGCTTTATACAATCGCGCTTCCGAGTAAATGAGACAACAGATCCCGAAGATTAATGATCGCGATTGGTTGCGAAGTCTCCGCGAGACGTGATGAATCATGAAATTCGAAATGTTTCTCTACAATAATCGTCTTATTACTTAGCTGCCATTTGACTCCTCAATTAAGGAAGATTGTTTTCATGTTAATCGATTCGAAAAGGTGG
This sequence comes from Atta colombica, assembly GCF_001594045.1. Classification (NCBI taxonomy): domain Eukaryota; kingdom Metazoa; phylum Arthropoda; class Insecta; order Hymenoptera; family Formicidae; genus Atta; species Atta colombica. Next base: position 2,373,677 of record NW_017259576.1, on the reverse strand, counting down.
ATTTTAATTTCCCGTTGAGATAACACATCGAAGTAGAAAAAAAAAGGACATTTACGTGTTGCATGAAAATTATTAGGAGGATACTGTAAAATGCCTCACATAAAAGTAGGCACTGTTACTTCCAAACGTGTCCGATCCGAGCCTGTAGGTTTCCACTTCCAAGAAGCTGCTGCGCGATTAGAACCGATTTACACGGATTAACTACGATCGTCTCGCGCTGTCTCTCAAATGTCGGTTTATGCGTAAGGTCGCTAGTGAATTAAAGAGCCATTAATTTACTTTTGTAGAAAAATAGAATCCTTCGACACGGCGTGTACATAATTCATTCTAACACGTTGGAACATCCACAAATCTCAGCCGAGACAGAGACACGTAAAAAAGGTACAAGATAGATTTTAACTGCCTATTAAAGAGTTCTCTATTAACCGTAGCGAAGAATATGTTTGATGAGGATGTCGTAAATTATCACTAGTGAATTAATGTGTTTGTTAATGTGACAAAGGTGCATTTATATTTTATTCATTAGCTCAATCAATTTCCAGCTGCATTGAAGGGAGAAAATTATTATATTAAAAATATTAATGTATTTTATGAATGACAACTATATGTTTGTAGAAAGATATACAGTTTGTTGTGAATTCATAGATCTTCAGAGAGTTTATAAAATAGAATCATAAACGTGCAGCAAATTAACGAAAGTGCTTCATTCATTTTCGAACAAGCAGCTATATTCAAAAATATAAAAACGTTTTATATAATCGCATTATCAGGCAAATCGTATAGAGAGAAATGTTGTTTTCGACCTAACTGTAGTTTCTAAGTGATCTATGAAAGAACCCAAAGAGATAGAACATCAGTCCATGTACGTCTTATATATATACCTATGTTTTCTAAATGTATCTACTTAATGTTTTATAACTGCTCAGGAAACGTTTATAAAATCAACATGCGATACTTGGGAATCATGCGGAAGATCGATTGCATGCAAAAAGTCGATCTGCGGTGCGAGTAACGCGAGATCTTCCGAGGGAAACAAATCGTTGCCGAAGGAGGAGCGTATTTATGGGCGGACATAACAATATTTGATATCGGACGACAATGCCGACGTTTGCACGCGTTATTGGCAAGACTCCGGCTATGATAATGTCTGTAAAGGACATGAGAATCAAGCAGGGAAACGCGCGTGGGCGCCGCACATGTCAGCTCCCGGCGTACCAAACCGGCAATCCAAGACACATTCAGCCTTTTACGTCGCGGTACCAAGCACACGGAATCATAAATAATAATTGTCGGATTATCGGCGGATGCACACGCGTACCTCTCGATGTAAGTTGTCGGCGAATTAATTTCTCGCGGCGCGGCACGGCGCTGAGCCGCTCTGCGCCGCGCTGCGCCTCATATAGCGCGCGAGATCCGTGAATAATGAATAACGCCGACGACCGACGACTGCCAGCCGAACTGAGAAAGCGACGTTTAAAAGTTTTAAACGCTACGCATTCGATGCGTGGAGTCTTTGAAAGCACACCGCGAAACCTTTCACCATGCGTTCCCCTTCGTGAATTATTTACCACCTGTTACTCACTGGGTGTGCGTTAATCAGACCGCGAATCCAAAACGAAGACAACAGAAGCAATGGCCTTCCCTTTAAGAATATTTAAATTAATCTCTGTAAAAAATTGATCTCTGATTTGTATAATTTTTTTTTTTCATATAAATTATTTATATAATCGTCCCAGTCTACTGTATTTTAATAATATATATATCGCTCTCTTTAAAAAGAAACACGTTTTTTAACGTATTAGTAATGATGTTACTGCTATGAATAAATTTTATTACTAGTTATTACTATGAATAAATTAAGTAAAGTCTTAATCATTAAAAGTGAATTAACTTAGCTCTCAACTGGCAATATTGGAACTTTAAAGGCACAGTTGATTTTTTTATTAAATATTCTGATAGGTAAATTTGTAAATAAAAAGTACAATCCAACTTCTGTTATAGTAATTTGTTGTTAAAACTTTTCGCAAACTGTATGTAAATTTTTTTCAAATAAATTTGTAGATAAAAATTTTTTTATACAATATAAAAATAGAATGATATAAAAATCTACATTAAAGTTTGAAAATTTATATAGCAGACAAAGACGAAAATTTTCTGTTAGTTTTTTTCTTTTCTGAAACTTGAGTTGTTTTTATCTTTTAATGTAAAAGAGAAATATATTCCTTCTATATTTTTTTCGAAAAGTCAAAATTATTTTATGCTTAAAACATATACAAAATATTTAAATATTGAAAATTTATTTCTTTTATTTACATGAAGATTTATTATAAAGTCAATTTTATTATAAAGTCAATTTTATGAACTTTTAGCATTGCAAATGAATGATAGATTTATTAGCGTTAAACATTTTCTAAAAATCAAAATTAATGTTCTTGTGATTATCGCTGGGAAATATTCTCAATTGATTCCTGACTTTAATAGCGGTAAAATGGTCCGCGATTTGCATGTATCTCCTTTGTATCCTTTGTTTACATCCTTTCACCATGAGACGCCAAACGGCGCGTCGCGCACGCGTTGCGATGAATCATAGCGGCTAATGAGCCCGATAAACTTCGCGTAGTAACGATTTTTCTTTATGATGAAGAAGACGTTCTGCGCGTTACGTGATCGCGCCACGTCATATCTCCGATCTTTATAATACTGCCAGAGGGGCAATGCTCGTCGTCACTAACACGGTAATGAGATAAACGCAGAACGAAGCGGAGAGAAATTATTTACTTGTACTTCGCTCTCTTTCAACGTAATGAATACATTTCTTTGAAGAAGCCGGGTGGTCAGTTTTTCGCATTACGCGCGTCGTTACACGTATTTCCCAAGTTTCTAAAGAGCCGATACGCATTTTCAGTAATGTAGTAATAAGGTAATTGGACAAGACTCTCGGTAACATGAACGCCAGCGGCGAGAACACACTTGCACCCTTCTGTAAATCACTTCTTATGAGAAGAGAAACACGCGATTAAAGTGTATTACTTTCTGGAGAGAGTTTTATGAAATAATTAATTGATGATATAAATAAAAAGTGTGATATTTTTATTTTATATAATACAAAAAAATTATTTTATTTTATTTTTATTCAACTACTCGCAATTAAAAATACATATTTTTTTATATTGTCATTAAATATCCATCTCTATCAGTATTATCTTGTATTACATACAACTTCTTTAGAGAACTTTATAAAAATTTTTACGAAGTATTTTATAAAAATCCCATTAATCTGTAATCAATTTAATAAAATTAAATCAATTAGAGGTATTTTAATTAAAAATATTAAAAGCAACATTAAAAACTACATCTGCTTAAATATTTTAGAGGATTTAAATAAAAACATATAATCATAGAAAAGAATCTTTGAAGCCTTTAAAAAAAGTTTGTACAATATATATTTCTACAACTTTATACGAAAACCTCCATCCACATTCGCAAGGACAATATTAAAATAATTATGTCTTCCTCTGGGGACAGAGAAATCATAAAAATATTCAAGCGGCCCTCCCCTTACAAGACTAATTTGATCATGACTGTTTCTCGCACACAGCGAGTAATATTTTCGCGTCGCGCAATGTATCAATTTAGCTACGTATGTCGCACTTTATCTCCGACAAGGCTGTGTTTAAAGCGGCCCGCGTCGTAATTAAATGCCAGCACTTCTTAACCGGCTTATCGGTAGGAACGATCGCGGAGCCCATACGCGGGTCCCACGCGCGGAGTGCGAGGAAGGATACGCGAATCGATACTTTTTTTATTTTTTTTTTTCTTCTTTAATTCCACCCGTGCCAACCTTAGAGCGTAGACGGAAGAGACTGCAGAGAGAAATTGTGTCGGCGAATAAAAAAACAGCCGATTGAAATCTTGCGCGCGATCCGACAACACAACCGAGCGACTTATCTTGTTAGGGTAACGAATGACGAATTCGTTGAACGGACTGTAAATTGCAAAGTGAGTACGAGTATATGCGCGTGAATTTATCGCACACTTGTGCGAAATATGAATCTTTCTCCAAGACATCTTAAAAAGCATGAAAGATACGCTTGTTTGTAAGTTCCAAGCGGAACTTATTTACTACTCTGAGAAATATTATTTGAGTGTTATTTGAATTTTACACTTTTACATATGAAAAGGGCAATTATAATCCAATCCCTT
>NW_017259576.1:2366087-2369374 GCF_001594045.1 Atta colombica | reverse complement strand
TATATATATATGTATGCCAAATTGTAACTCAATTCATTCTTGTAATCAAATTGTTTAGTCTCAACGTTCATATTAACTTATGTGTGTGTATTTAGTAAATAATAAACTAAATTTGAATTAAATTTAATACATTTCTTAAGTTAAATTGTTTAACTTTATTTTAGTTAAATTAACGAGTTGAATCAATAGCGATCTATAGAAAATGATAGAAGAAAAACTCAAATTAACATTCTGAATTTAACAGCGTAGTATAAAAATTAGGATATCTGCAAATTATAAATAATCTAATAATGCCATGAATGAAGTGCAGAAATTGTATTTGCAAGTAAAAAAAGAAAAAGCAGCGAAAAATCGCAATGGTGAAATTAAGATCACATAATATTTCTGAAAATGTTAGAGGGGAGCGATTCAATGAAGATTTTTCGCTACCGCAAAGTGCATTAAGATTCGCCTATTATGCACGCAAAGAAAATTGGCGCTTCCTTCTTTTGATCCCGTTCTCTTCTTTCTTTGCGACCGAAGAAAGAGGAATTACGTCACGCGAGAAAAAACGGCTGATTAAAATCGTCTCCGTGCTCGACAAGCGACCAGGGACGTGTCTCGTTTGGATAACAAGTAGTGGATAAATATACGTTACATGACCGGCATTTATAGCGTCACACACGGGAATTAATTAAAGTGAAAATAATCGTCGCGATTCGCAAAGGGACGATTATATACTGATGCTGTAGGATGTAACTACTTTTGTTAAAGTAAATAATAAAAATAAGGATAACTTGTGTGAATATCACCAATAAAAATAAGAGCATCACGTTTAAACAACACATTTGTATACATGCATGCATTCCTAAATTCTTATGTATTATGGACACATAATTAGTAAATAAGAGAGATTTTTATAGAATTATTAAAATTTGGCATTTATATATACTTTATCTCAAATGATTTATATCCTAATCTCTTTTTTCATATAAAATTATTCTAAGAAAGAACTCTATCATATTGTGTGCATATAATATAGTTTACATTTACATCGAGACGTATTCGATAAAAATTCGCGCAATACCAATATACATACGGCCCTGGAAGAGCACTTATCGCACACGTAGGTGAATGTCGGCAGAGAAATCATACCAGCAAGGACGTAGTGAGAGAAAGAGCAGGACAGGGTGAGCGGACTGAGCGCGAAAGAGATACAAACCACGCCCGGGCTCATCCTGACTTTCTAGAAACCGAAAACTGGATCGCCACTGCCAACATCTCGGGAGATCTCGTGAATGTCAGTCCTGGTTGATTCACGTAACAGACATCAGTCCTCGCCGCGACCGCACTCCTCTTTCTTTTGCTCTTCTTATTTCTCCTCCCGTTCCGCGTAACCGGCTACCATTTCCCGTGGACATTACTCACTCTCGGCCGCTCGGAGAAACTCCATTCGACGCAGAGAGAAAAAATCTGAGATTTTTACGTTAAAACGAATTTAATCAAAACGATCGAGGAGTACGCTGAATCATAGAAATATTTATCAATATTTTATTTCTGAATTATTTCATTGCACATTATTTTTCAGCAAAAATCAAATTTGATTTTTGAAATCTTTGATTTTATATCAAATAACTGTAAAATAGAATTTTTTAATAAATAATTAACAAACTTGGAATTCTTGAAGTTAGCATAACATTTATTTCCGCAAAAAATGCGAAACTTCTTTTCATTTTTAAAAAACTGTAAAACTGTAGAACTATGAAAAGTGCTATTGTAAATATCTTTTTTATGTTAATAATGTAAATACAATGTCGTGCTAACTTCGCAGATGCTGACGTTAAAGTACTTGTGAAGTTAGCATGACATTCTATTAATATAAAGAAACTAACTCTATAGTTCCAGTAACACTTTTCATAGTTCTACAATTGTAAAAATAAAAAGAAGTTTCGCATTTTTTATGTCATAAAAGCTAAAAATGGAAAAAATGTGCTATCTTCGATGCTCTAAAATTATTTTTAGACAGAGTTCCGGCTGCATATTTTTAATAGATTTTTTAAATTAATACAATATCATGCTAACTTCACCAATACTAAATTCTTGAGATAATGGCAATATTCAACAAAAAAAGCAGTTTTGTAGCTATTGCACAATTTTTTAATAATTGGTTTATATGATTAAATTCAGTGAGAAATTATGATCAGACCAATCATATTAAAAAATTTTACATCCGAGTTACAAAATTGTTTCTTCTACTGAACACAACTATTATAGAACATTATAGTAATTATTAGCGATTGAAGAGAATTATAGCAATGCACATCTTGACTCGACTCCTTCGTTTAATTGTGTTGCCAAAAAGTTTAAATCAAGCAACTCAGTCCAAGATCCAACAACTTAGGTTATTATCTCCTCAAATTCGACAGGGCGTCGCCCGAGGATGCGTCTGCGCTCAAATCGTGCGAAAGTTTCTCCTTGCGGAGTATTATTACAAGGAACAAGGGAAAGTACATGTAAATCGGACTTAATCGACCGCATCTCTCGCCGGACAACACACACGCTCCATCATCACTATCACTTTCCGCGCGCGAAAAGCTAAGCGGCCACGATATCGTAGAAAAATCGATCGTCGCGATTGGCATCATATTGCACATCTTACATCTACTTTCGATTTCGAAACTCACGTCGCAAGGAATTCTTCTTGAAGCTTATAATTAACGATAACTTTTCACTGTTATCGTCGGACGAGCGAGATTTTTGCGCTCGTCCACGCCTTTTACGCCTCATGTCGCCGTTCTTTTTCCGCCTCACCCTCCCGGCCGCACTGACTGCACAACGAGCAGATTTCTCTTTCACCGAAGTGGACAACCGAAGAGCAGATTAGAGTTTCTGGTTTGTAACTGGATCAGTTCGAGCGCGACGAGCGCAACGTACACAATCACTGAACGATCGCGATCTTCGAGATACAGATGTATTTACGGCTCGATGGAAGCCATTAAATCATTGCATTAATTGCTTATATCTGCGATATAAGAGATTTTCCATATCATATTTGCATATTAAGAGTTCATAAATGCAATTAATAAATATTTCATTATAAAACACTCTCTCTTTCTCTTTTTTTTTCTATTTGTTCTCTTTTTTCTTTTTTCTTGTAATAATATACTCTTCTTGTACAATATAATATACTTCTTGTATAATAGTTACTTATAGTTATTTATATAACTTTTATTTTGAATAATTTTAACTTTTAGTTTTTATGGAATATTCATAAATAATTGCTAAAATAGGTTTATTTATAGTAATAC
>NW_017259576.1:2352609-2364356 GCF_001594045.1 Atta colombica | reverse complement strand
GAGAGAGAGAGAGAGAGAGAGAGAGAGAGAGAGAGAGAGAGAGAGAGAGAGAGAGAGAAGGAGATCCTTTCACTAATGTTTCCAAATAGCGTTGTTTTCTAGCGACCTTATAACGCTTCTTTATTCTTCTTGGCTTGCTAATCTGGTTTTAGAAAGAAAGTTCGGCATGATGAGGGTTTTTGATTTATGAAGTGCAAGCAGTGAAGTTCGCTTCGTCAACTGGTCGATGTTACGCGATACGTATCTCTAATAATCAGTTATGTCTATCTAGAGATGCTATAGATTAGTATATTCAATTATTTTTGATTGACGTTTTGAATGTCGTAATCGGATGTGACCTTAAAATTAGTTTTAGCCGCATGTCTACTTTTCTCAACAATATATTTTTTATTTTTATTATTGTCTTATCAATTTCAAATTTTACTATTCCTTATCAAATTGGTATCTATAATATACTCGTATTTTATCAAATAATATTTTATATATTTATATAAAATACAGGTTAAAATAAAAGAAAAGAACTTATCCTCGCTAAGATTTTTTTATTAATTAATCACAGTAATAACTCTGGTACACACATAACTTGGATACACACGCGAAAAATAATTATCTTTTCGAATCTGTCTGCGGTTTATTTGCTAGTAAAACAAAATGATTCTACTTCAAATCCTTATTGGTTTAATCATCTATTAACACATCAAAAATTATTGCTTTATTATACGAGAAACAAATACTAATATCGATACGAACCGTTTGAAGTTCGAACAGTACGAAACTTTCTGTTATATCTGATTTTTGTTTCACTTTACCAAAAATATATTAAACATATAAGTTTTATAATTTCTAATGTATATTATATGAAATTATTATTTTATGAAATTATTTTCCCATTTATACAAAAAATATTTTTTTAATTTGAAAAAAGATATAATTTTTTCAAAATAATTAAGTATGTAATATATTCCATGTTTCAGATTACCCCAAACGGAGAGCAGGAGCAAGGCCGAGTGATAGAGGCAGTGTGATGAGCGGATACTTCGGTAGCATCACCCTGCCCCCGACGTTGCTGCACGATCCGAAGTATCCTCCAGCCATGCGGGAGAAGGATTCGAGTCCGAGAAAGATGCCGGGCCATATAAGCCCAAAGCAAGCCAGCATTTATCCCCTGAGCGTTCGTGTACCGGACGTTGAGGAGCTGCCATACGATCTCAGTCACGGTCACGGCCGCGGTCTGTCGAGCCCGACGAATCAGCAACAGCATCAGCCGCACATGAGTCCCGCAGCCAGACCGCCCCAGCCTCATCATCAGGATGAGCTTGACTGCGAGCCGCTCGATCTCCGTGTCGATCATAAGAAGGAGCGACTCAGGGATGAGAATCAGAATGAGATCGAAGTTTTGAATCAGAATAGTCTGGGTGGTGGTTTACCTTATCACACGGTGCTCTTCCCTCAACATCATGCGATGCACCCGCTGGTTCTGGAAGCGATGTACAGGTCACATCATCATAGCTCGCCGGTGCCCGAGCTGCCAAAGATCCAAGTTAGAGCGCTTCCCACAATGGTACCTTTGCCACCTAACAGATTCTCCTCGACTTCATCATCCACATCCTCTTCGTCTTCGTCGCAACCGACCGCGAGAGCTGTCAGTCCGGTCATCGGTCAACAATCCCAGCATCAACAGAATCATTCCTCGCAACAGCAACAACAGCAGCAACAGCAACAGCCCCAACAACAAAGCTCAAGTCTGCCGCCTTATTCGATCAGCGTGCAAGCCGGTCTCAAGCCCAAGGACAGATATTCCTGCAAATTCTGCGGCAAGGTCTTTCCTAGATCGGCGAACCTGACGAGACATCTGAGGACGCACACCGGCGAGCAGCCATACAAATGCAAGTACTGCGAAAGGAGCTTCAGCATCTCCAGTAATCTTCAGCGTCACGTCAGAAATATCCATAACAAGGAAAAACCATTCAAGTGTCCGCTCTGTGAGAGATGCTTCGGCCAACAAACCAATCTGGATCGTCATCTAAAGAAGCATGACGCAGATGGACCGACGATCCTGGATGAAGTTAGATCGAGGTATCACGGTCAAATGCCACGGGCTGACGATTCCTATTTCGAGGAGATCCGCAGTTTTATGGGAAAGATCACCTCGCAAAGACAGGGTATACCATATTTCCCTAGTCTACTGGGTCACTCAACAGATGACTTTAGAAATGATAAACAGCAACTACAGCTGGAGGAAAAACGAGGCGACTCTTCATATTTCAGTGACCGGGACAATCTTAGTTCAAGGTCAAGCAGTACGGCCAGCAGGCCGGAGAGCGTCCAAGAAGAACAAAGGGAAGTCAATTCGCCGCCACTCTCTCCCGGCAATAACACCTGAATCCTAGGACGCGACCATCAACATGGTAATCCAGTTAAGAAAAATTTTCGTCAGTTCGTCAGAGCATAGTGGAATCAACAAGAGAAAATCGGATATTTTAGCAGTCGAAATTGATTAAGGAAACCTTGAAAAAATTAAACTTCTAAATGATTCCACAACAATATCGCTGCGAGGAACTATTTTATTTACGGTGATCCTAGATTAGTTTGTAACTACATTACGAGAGAAACCATTCTTCGTAAAAATTCCTGTAAGCCGAAACGCAAAGCTAAATCGACGGGATTCTGTGAAGAAAAAAAAAGTGATCTATATTCATAAAGATAAATCCTAAAGATGAAATCTTTGCTCAAGATGGCGAGCAACAGTCGAATCAATTTCTTATTCTAGGTTTTAATAATTACGGATTTTGAAACAAATTTGCAGAACGTTACAATTGAAGAATTAATACGTAGATTCAATTCGCTATGAAAAAAGCTAAAAATTAAAACATGGTGCCTTGAAGAAACATGTGCCTAATATACTAAGACGTATCGTCCTTTGATCCTGAAGAATAGATCGAATCGGATCGATATAAAAAGCCTTAATAATAAAGTTAGATATACAATTAACTTACACTAAATATCGTACAATACTAGAATCTTAGACTTTAACGCGTGCTTGAGTGAGTCGGAAAATCATAGAGAAATAGACGGAATTGACCATAATTTATAGATCGATTTATGAAAATGAAAGAAAAATGAAGAAAATATCTAATGTGGACTTTCACTTTATAAGAGAAGATATAAACGTGTCTCTCATGTTTTGAACCGTAAAAAATTTGATATTTTATTTTGTTAATTGTGTATTATTATAGTCAATTTTATTAAAATATACATTCTGATGTAATATGAAATGTGTAATGAATTATTATACGTGTTAAATTTTTGTTTTTTCAATAAGATGAAAGTTGTACTTGATATTACAAATTTACATTTTATACATTAACATCTTTCATAGATTTTTGTTTTACTTCAAATATATCCCAGTATTTGTATCTTCTCTTTTATATTTCTCACGCTCAATATTAATTATAAAGAGCATTTTATCGATTCTACTCTCTTCATAAGCCGAACTATCAACAGAATGACATATATGAGACATAATTTATTTATGCTTGAAGGCTGTCGCAATCTTCCTATTCACTTATCAAGAATTTTAATAAATGAATTTAACTGCCATCTCTCATTATCTAAGTTTGAATCGCTATAATACAAAGTTTTTTATTAATACCGGGTAAAAATTTGAATTACATCAGCTGACCAATATTATTCGCAACGTTAAGAAAATCCTATAAAAAACGACATTGTTCTTAAATTACATTAAGCCGCGCTGCAAATTACGATGGTATAATGCATGACTAATTTGCAAAGAAGAAAGGATAGCACGGAAAAAAGTGCCGGCACTGTAATTAAGGCCGTTGCAATCCTTTCAATCGTCCCTACACTTTTCCACCTTTCACGACGCATTCCATTCGCGCGACGGATTCAGCTCGAAGTTACAGAAATCTGATTTCGAGATCAACACAAAGTATTATCCGAAAAAATTGTACGCGGACGGTTCAGTCATAGAATAAATGTCATGAATTAAAAATTTTTTTCAAATACCAATAAATATATAACGATAAATATAAAAAAATTGCAAAACGGTAAAAAAAAATAAACTGACGTACAATAAATTTTTTTTTAATAATATAACATTTATCGCTAATGTAAAATCAACAAATCGCGTAGTTATAAGAAACATAAAAAAAGTGATATATTCATACTATAAAACGTCCGATTTAATATTTATCTTTTGCGTAGCATCACCGTATGTAATATCAAGCTTAAATCACAAGAAATCATCACAAAATTCTCGAATACCAAGTGAATCAAAAGGATTTACAATTAGAAGTTGATGAAAAAAAAATTGATGGAAGGAAAAATTCAGAAGAATGCCGGGACGGCAGAAAAAAACGCCGCTGGCGTTTTGGATTTGATTTTACGACCTAGAAAGTGAATTTCAGCGCTTGGGCGACTCGGATGCCTTCGAGCGTAATCCGCGAATCGCGAAATTGTCAGATCCAATGATCCGCTGAGGAAGCTGGATAATAAAATAGTGTTTAGAAATCGAATGGGCGGATCTCCGTGCGCCGATCTTGCCGTTGATCGGCGACGTGTTGGGAAATCGGAAGAGCTCGGAAAGTTCGTCGCACTCCGCGTACCTCGGATCATTAAGTTTTCAATCATGGAAGTCGGTGACGTGTCGCGAAGATATACCGGGTATTATCGTCACGAAATGAAATACAAGTACCTAGATCACGTTTCCCAATCTTCTTTCAACATATTGAGATACACAAACCATTTCTAATACACAAACCACTGGAACATCCGTAAACGTGTATAATTGTTGTCGTTAATTGAATGAGAATATAATTAAAGTTTGTTTCAAGAATTAACCAAAACGACAATTACGTTTACTTTCCAATCGAAATTCTGAAGCGTCTGAAGGCAGATGAAGTGTCGCTACTCTGAAGAAGCGGAAGAGAAATAAAAGACTCTATATTTCTTCATCTCTGAAACTAATTCGCAACGAGAAAAGAAATCGATAGCAATCATTTAATATGTAACTATCACACCAGTGGAAAGACGTAATCATTACAGCAACGCGGTCTTATCCGATTTAAATGCTAACGAACTTAACGAACTTCACGATACTCATATGCACGGTTTGAGATTGTAATCTCTACCATATCATGCGATTTTTAAAATCGTTTAATCCTGTCGCTCGGGAATTAAATAAGAACACAAGTAAGAATTTATTAATATTAATTTCCGCGCGCGCGCGCACGTTAACGTTTTCCTTATTACGCTTTAAACTCCTAAACTGTAGAAGAAATTAACGGGAAAATATATACCGCCATATAATATCTAATCGCATTAAATAGATTGCTGCTGACACATCTCGTTAGGCGGCTTTTTTCGCGGCTGGCAAATGACAGCGGGATGTAGCCAGGCGTTTCTGCTCCGCTTGTCGACCATAATGCTTTGTTTGCGACTAATGTGTCAGGAAATGATATCCGCCGATATGCAGCGTGTTTGCGGGATCGAGCAAAAACTTAAGGCAGCGAACGGGTATCATTCCGGCCGGCACTTCTGGCGAACGGCAAACGGTGCGAAATCTCTCGAGGTTCTCATCGAACCGCGGAAACGTCTACAGTGAAGAAAGGACCCGATCTGAAACTGACGCGCCGCGGAATCTTTATACGGCGTGGAAAAGCCGCGTGCTTCCTGCCGGCGATGATCGGCAAGAAGAGGCGAATAAACGAGCCGGAGTGCCTGGTAAATCCCACCACGGGCAATCCCACACGATGATGATATATCCCCTCGTTTCCTGCGGACGGTCGCTGAAGATCGTACCTTGGGTGAAACGATGTAATCGTCTTCCGTTCCTCAAGTCAGGTGCAAATTTATCGGCACTTTCTAGCGAGCGCCGGCATCGCAGGTGCAGGCTCTTCCAGGAGGATCCCTTGATCTTTGGGATTAACCCAATCAATTCTTAGTAGCAAGAGCGTAACGCGGGAGGTTAAAGGCATAATGGAAGCTAAAGGGAATTGTACACTATACAGAAAAAAAAATTAATTGGGTGGTACAGTAAACCTATAATTTATTACGCGAATTCAACATCGACAGCTAAGAAGATTTGATGGTTTAACAAATCGCTAATGTTCAGCTGTCAACTTTGCTATTTTAACATAGAAAATTGACTGTCTGTATATTACAACTGTAGATTTGCTGAATCAGTGAAGTTTTCAGCTTTGTTTTTTTTTTCCGTGTACGGCTGTCTATCCGTCTTGCGTGTGCGCAAGATAGATTTATGTGCAAGAACGCTTCGTGTGAGGGCAAATCTTAAGGACCTCACGCGTACAATATTTTTCATATAGAGAAAATGCGAGATCTTGTGTGCGTGAATACCTTGCGTGTGCTAAGTCCTTATCGTATTATCATCATGTGCGCAAAGATCTTCGTATGGATGATTGTGGAAAATTGAATGTGCAACCTTCGCTAAATTATATGACTAAATCATATTACATATACTAAATTAAAAGACTTGTGGCTTATACGTTGGATGGATATATTCTGTTCTTAGAGTCATCATTGCGTGGCGCACCTTTATTAAAATTGCTTATTGCTATTCTGTTATATCTTTAGAAATTTTTCTAACAAAAAAAGATTGTTTCACTTTATTGAAATTAACTTTCTTTCTTTTCTTTTTTCTTCTTTTACATAAAATCTAAAATAAAAGAGATATGTAGAATATCTTATTAAATGTTTTATTAGTTACGAATTCGTCGTTGGAATAATCCCATACGGCACGCGATACAACTATTACAAGTGCGCGCTCAGTTTCTCGAGTTCTATGGAACGCAATTGAAAATCCTGCGACGGATCTTAAAAACGGATTAATCACTTTCTGGCTTCTCGGGTGCGAGTTTACTGCGCTTTCTAGATCGTGTCGACGATCGAAGCGGAAAACAAACAGCACGTCAGTTTCGTGACTGAAAGTGTTATCTCGAGCGATTCCGATTAATTGATTTATGTCTATGTAGCTACACTTTTTTAATGCAAACTGTTTCATCGAGTGCATTTGTCTCAAGAATCAGTTATTATGAAGGTAAAAGAGCCACGATGACGTGGAAATCAATGCAAATGCATATAAAGATTCGATCAGATTTCGATCTCAAATTTACACTAGAAAAAAAGTCTAGTTGCCTTAATTGGCAATTTTGTGGAAAATGGGCAAATCAGAATCTTCTGATTAAATCTTGTATTTAATTGTAGTTGAGATAACCAAAATTGATATAATCAGAATTTTCTGAATTGTTCATTTTAACCAGAAATTGTTCTCAGTGTATAATTGCACTTTTAATCAAACAAAAAGGACCTAAACGATAATGAAAATAAGATCAAGATGATATCTATAAATAAAATTCATTTTAAGAAAAAACATAAAGTCATTCGATACACGCTTTCGTGATGAATTCTTGATATAAAATAATTTCAACCTGATGTCATATTGATCTTATTACGATTGAATGTTTTACCTGAATTATTAGTTATTCCGCCGACTATCTCAATGGCGACAATCTCAATGGCGAATGAGTCGTCACGTAGAGTTTGCTAGCCGTGAAGCGATTTAATCGTCGCTTCCGGTAGGATATTGGGTGCAAATTTATTGGCGCTTTCTAAGCATAGCGTGGAGGTAGGACGCGTAAATCCGACCTTGATTAACCCGATCAGTGATTCGTAACATTGTAATAAGAGTCCAGGGATGACGTGAGCTACAGAGTAGCTCAAGGTGCTCCCGCGGTGCATCTCGCATCTGTTGGATATGTTTTTTCCACGCTCTTCCCACTTCATCGCGCGAGTTCAGCGAAAAACGACCCGCACTTTCTAAGACGCGCGGATGCAAACGCGCAGAAAGATCCTGGCGTACGATAGGGCCGACAATGACTCGTAAACCGCAACATTTTAACGGTGCGCTTCCCCGAAGCGATCCACTTTTGCACCGCGGATCGTATATGGAAGGACATAATAAATACCTACCGGATTATTATTCGAATTACCGTGGCGGAAAGTGCTGCCGTCCTCCCCGACGATGCTGTGCTGACGAGAATTTAATATCGCCGGATTAAAATTATTGTGCTTTCTACATATAAATATATAAATGATGATATCTACTGAGATGCTTTTAAGATAGAAGGAATCTTAAATTTCGTCTCATTGGGTGATATAAAAAGAAAAAGTTGCATTGATTGAGACATCAAAATTAGATTTTGGGACAATTTAAATTTTAAATTTTAGCTAGATTTTATAGAAAATTTTTTTTGCTAAGAAAATAAGTACATTAAACGTTATATACGAAGAAAATTCGTCAACTTATGAACACCTGTAATAAATTTTCTAATCTAATTTCTTCTTCTAACTTACAATAATTAAATATTATTTAACTTAAAGGCTTCAATAATCGATATTTTTCATTCTTTTGTTCTCTCTATTCTATTTTTATATTTATTCTATTTATATATTTCTATACATACATTTTATACATTGTTTTTTTTTTCTTTATTTATTCTACATTTTTTATTTTATATTTTTTCCAACACCTGTCTCTGTGTGTCAGATTTTAAAATTTTCAATCTGTCCTCCGATGTGTATTTGTTCATAAATGTACTGAAAGGAACTTTTCTATTTATTAATGACAAATTGAACATAATTTCTCGCATATATTTAATATCTTCACTCTTTTCCTGGCAATAACCAATATTAAATATACAACAACATCTGATATTTTTATGCTCCCTCAAATTTTTATTCGTTTTTTCATTTCCTATTTTTTTCTTGTTCCCACCGACGAATTCCTCATTTTACTCTTATTGACGTTTCGTAACACGGCCTTGCGAACGCTTGGTGACTAAGCTCGCACAATGCAGATCTCGGGTGAAGCCCTGGCACGCATGGACCCTGTTTCTCTCCTTCACACGCGTACCGATCGCAACCGATGGCCTCGGACCTCTCTTGCGTTACACTTTTGCCACGCCCCGATCGAACGGGTAAGCTCATCGCGAAAGTGAAACGCAATAAAGGAGCCACGCCGAGCGAGAGTCTCACAGTCCTCGCGAAGGCGGAAGAGAGAAAGAAAAGGGGGCTTGACGGGAGAGAGGAAGAAAGACAGAGTGATGGGGAAAAAGAGAGACGTGAGATTCTATCGATCAGAACTTCAAGACCTGGAAATCGGTTTTCTCGCAGCATCCCGCAGTTATCAACGCGCAAAGAGATATTCTTATAATCTCTTTTATCTCTTAAATGACTATATCTGATAAATATATAATAATTTTGTGTAAAATAAATTTTATGTAATATAAATTATCTAAATAAATTTAAATATCCCACGCTCAATTAATTAAATTTAATAAAATGAAAGAAAGAACTTAGAGCAATAGTTAGTTGTTAGATGCTATATTTTAAAACATTAAAATTACAAAAACGTGTTTTGTAGTTTTAATATTTTAAAATGTAACAACTAATAACAAGTTTTTGCTCTGAGTTCTTTTTTTATAAATTATCTATAAATCATGCATCCTATATCACGATCATTCATATTTCATAGAAAAAAATTTGTGATAAGAAGGTGCTTGTGAAGCTTCTTAGAAGTCTTTCAATGATTAAGCCACTCAATAGTATACGCTTATTTTTTAATTGCGGTACAACTTATACGTATCCCGGATATGACAAGGAAAGAACGGTTTTATTGAAATATCTAAAAGTTTAACTAAATACAGATTTAAAAGTAATTTTGATGGAAAAATAATTAAGCTTACTGGTTGCTAGAATGTTTAAACTTTTTATGTTATTCATCATATTTGAGCTTTGAATGAGAATTATTGTGATCCAATGAAATTACTTTCAAATCTGTATCTGTCTAAATTTTTAGATACTTCAACAAAATCAAATAATTCTTTTCATCTAATTTTAAATGTATCCTCGAAACAAATCATATTTTAATATCAAGCTCCAGAAAATATTTTACGTTCAAATATTTCATCAAAAACAACACGGCTCACGTGAAGATGACACAGGAGATGCGTACCGTTTTCGTAATTTAACCAGAGGACTTCTCGAACAACTCTCGAGAGCTCTCTCATCTCCCGTCTTCGTCGCCGCGTCTACTCGACTAAATTGCGTCAGGTTCTCGCGGTGCAAGACACGCCTCGCACTTCTCGATCTCATCTCGGGGATCGCTTCTCGTTCCAGTTCGCGTGTATGATTTCACCGGTCACTTACGTCCACTTGCGACACTCTCGGTCATCCGATCTCCGCCGAATTGCGACAGCCGGCAAAGCAAAGATAAAGAAAAAAAAAGGAGAGGAAAAAAGAGAATAGCAAAGGAGAGTAGAGGAGAGCGCTTGATCGCCGTTAGTAGGAAACTGTAACGTTTGTTCGAGCGTGCGTGAGCTGCGGTGCTCCTCAGCACGCGAGCCTTATGTTACCTTCGTCAATTGCGAATCATAAAGTCCGATGACTATACGTATAAATGCCTATCGTAACAACGACATTAATGATAAGGATATGTAGAATGTATGGCACTGTGCCTATGCAAACGTTTTTCACATAAGAGCGATATACATACCTAGAATTCATATTCGAGGCTCAATCTTAAGTTAGACAAAGCCGTTAAGAGTAATGCTGCGATGAGCAATGTGCAATAAGCGTCGAACCTTTTGAGTATTCCCAAAATCTTTTTGTACAAGATTACGTCTTTGTGCCACGATTGCGTTTCACATCGTTGATATTACTTTCAAAAATATGAATGTGGATTTAAAATCATGTGGTTTCTATAATTTACTGTTGAAACACCAATATGCTGTGAATTTAATATCATAGATGTAGGTTTAATAATCAAGTAGAATATATAAATTATTATGACATCAAAATAACGTTAAAATAGTTTCAAAATGACCACTATATACATGTAAAAGTCATTTTTCAATCATTTACGATTCATTTTAATATTTTAACATTATCTTTCTGTTTTTGGGTATCATTAATATCTTGGATTTAAAGGACGAGGATCTATTTTCAAAGTCTTACAACTTATTCTTAAATAAGGTTTCTTATAATTCGTTATTTCACTGAATTGCTTACTTCAAAATATGACATTGTTTCAGAACACTATAATAGCTTTTTCGTCCTATAAAGTCAAAACCCGTTATGTTAAATTCACACTATGTTGGTATTTATATCAACACCAATACAATTATATTCAACACCCATGGTGTGCTAAATCTACACTTATATTTTTTAAAAAGTGTACACTTCCAGTACACCACAATTTCATGAAGTGCCACAACTTCATGAAGAATCACTTCGATAATATGTCTAAATGAATTATCTCGACAGTAAATGCTATTCAAGAAACGACGACGAGAAGCGAACATTTACGAGTAAAAAAGAAAATTTCGCGATATGTGGACCAAAGACAGTCTAATCACGCAGCTGTGCGTATGCCATCACGATGACGCAACATCTTATTTCAATTAATTTAAGTCTGGCTTAGATTTTTATTATTTTAGTTGCGAGAGAGAGAGAGAGAGAGAGAAAGAGAGAGAGAGAGAAAGAGAGAGAGAGATTTAAATCTAGCCTGTAGTCATCTTTGGGCTCTATCACGATCTCGATCGTTGCTATTCGTCGAATTCTAATAGAATTGTCAATCTGATTCGCATGAGTGTTCGTACGACCATCCTGTAATTATATATAGTCAATCGCGCGATATGTATTAAGAAAAA
>NW_017259576.1:2351502-2352509 GCF_001594045.1 Atta colombica | reverse complement strand
TATATATATATATATATATACACAAATTTGTGCGTGCGTGCGTGCGTGTGTGTGTGTGCGTGTGTGTGCGTGTGTGTGTGTGTGCGTGCGTGTGTGCGTGCGTGCGTGCGTGCATGCGTGCGTGTGCGTGTGTGTAGTGAGTGAATATAGATAATATATACATATAAATATAAATCGTACCACCACGATTGTGATTTGACCGAGGTTACCGAGTTATACGTACTTTTATTATTAGCCACGGAAATGACGCCGTGTGCCGAGGAAGCTATAAAGCGCTCGTTACCTTTAGAAATAGTATTTAAGAACACACATATACATACACGACACGTACACAAGTTTTCAAGCTCAGTTCAATCCTACAGATTCTTCTTATATCTATAGTCAAATATTGAAGAACATCGAAAACGCGCAAAGTGCCTTCAATCGGACGAGCGATTGTAGTATATTGTTTTATCGTTACAACGAAGAAGATATGTTCCCTTTTAATAAACTGTTTATATGTTGCGTGATAGATGACGTCTTCGTTTACATTTCAATAATTTGTTCCTAAAAATAACTGAAAATTTCTCACTTTATTGAAGAAAATTTATTTTTAATTTCGAAATTCTGTATAAAATAATTTCATAAACACGTCTCAATTATTCTCTCATTTTAATTAACGTCTTAAGAACTTAACGTAATGTTCTTGTATATCAGAAAAAAATTATTACAGGAATAAAAATTGTAATAATTAAAAATTTCTTCACAAATTAATTGTAACTCGCGCTTGCTTGGATTGTTAATTAAATTTGTTTTCCGGTATAATCCATTAAAATGTTTAATCCTTGCCATGAGGACGCGGTTGGCTCATCGAACGGGATGATCGAGTAAAGATGACGTTTGTGAACGATCCTATAATTGTTCGTCACTCCTATTTTCCATATGACATTTATAGTTACGTAGTCACACCTTTGTGTGTACAGCACAATGATGACTGTATATATGTCAATATGTAATATTTGATGCAA
>NW_017259576.1:2330417-2351402 GCF_001594045.1 Atta colombica | reverse complement strand
TACATATCGATATATATATATATATATATATAAGGAAGATTTATTTGTGTATTAATTGGATTTACTCTCCACCAAATCCTTTCAACAAGAACATACTAGATTCTTCAATTAACAAAAAGAATAACTGATATACATATATAGCGAAAAATGATCTGTTATAATTGTTTTTACATGATGTAAGCAGCGCAGTCAATACATTTATTTTCTATATTTATTTTTATGTTATATTTATACATATAATTAAGATTATTTTCTATTTTTGAAAAAAATCAAAATTTTATTTATTTATTTTTTACATTTTCGAAAACTTTTTAAGACATATTTATTTCTTCTAAAAATTAATAATTAATGATTCTTTTCTCACAATTCAATTTTTTAACGTTTACTCTTGACACTTTTGTTAATTGCCAGATGTCATTAATATATCACAATCGTTACGTAAACGACATAAACTAAAACAATTTGAACAAGCTGAAGCCTGGCTTTTAGTTTATAATATTGTTTTAGTTCATAATATTTAAATCATGCGGTATTTTCTTTCACGCGTCTAAATGCTTTTTAAAATTATCTGTTCTTTTTTTTTACAGCTATATGTCAAGAGAGTCAACGGCAGTTTTCAACCGAAAACAAGCTCATTTTCAGAAAATTAGTTCTTTTTTTCCCTACATTAAGAAGAAGAACCGCAATTTAAGGTGGGAAACGAGAACTTGACCAGGGTCATAGGTGTATGAGAACCGGAACACTTGCATTACCGGTGAACAAGTTGACGACGTGACTTGATGATAAATTTTGAAAATTATGAGACAACTAAATTATACCATCCTAAACTATATTCGTTTTATTTCTATGCTATGATTTTCACAATTGAAATTAAACTAAAGATATTACAAGATGCATCATCTAGAATATCTAGAGTTAATTATATCGTCGTTAATTAGCCATCTTCATTAAACGTATTGATGATTAACTCTTTCCTTATAAAATTATAGTCCTGCTTATATTAAAAGTGACTAAAGTACAAGCGCACATTTGAACAAGTCTTATTAAACAATATGTGAACAAATAAATAACATTACATATTTGATGTTTATTAAATAACGTTAGATGTAATATCACTTTTCAAATTAAATAATTGTATATTATATTTTATATTAATTTTTATTACTTTTACATAAAATAAATTCTTGCACAAAATTTCTCTTTAATTAAAGAATAAATTTAATTAGAACTTTGTGCAAAATGCATGATGTCTCGTGCTGTTTCGATTACATTTGTCGACGGGAAAAAAATTATTCGTTTCGGAGACGACGTGAATTCATAAATAAAAGTCATCTCAACCAAACTTGGCCTGGAGGTGATCAGATCCAAAGGCACGGGCGGAATAGTGCGCTTCGGGCTAAGTGCCTTCTCTGTAGCCGAGGACATGACTTTGACCCAGATATCGGTAAACTGTGCCAAGTAGCCCACGGATGCAACTCGTTTGTATCGTCTGGCTCGAAATCACATCGAAATGATATGACAGAGATCGATCTCCTATCACGCGTCGTGATATAATAACTTTCCAATCAATTCGCCAATTAACCTTGAGACTTCAGATTTCGATAAATTGTTAAATAATGTTGCTTTTGCCATTACTGTGCGCAATTATATTTATATATACAAACGTTTTTTATCATAATTGCATTTTAGAATGGCAAAGCAATGTAGTGAAGTAACAATCATATGTAATTAAACATTTAATTGTTGTTTTATAAATAGATATATTAGTATTTAAAAAATTGTAACACAATTTATATAATTTTAGAATTTTAATAGTACTAAAAAAAATATTTTATATAATAATTATTTGCATTTGATGATATACATCCCAAAATAACAAGTCACATAAGCAAAATAATGTCAAAATAAAATGAAAAGTGACTTTTAATGACATTTTGGAGTCATTTGACGTTATTTGTGTTTTTTGCTTGGAAATTTTATGATAAAAAATAATAAACATGTAAGATATTTCTTAAGCTATTATATATTAGAATGCATATAATTTAAGTCTTGTTCATATGATGCGGATTAAATGATCAAAGTAATCATCAAAAGAATGCAGAAATAATAATACATTATGAAATAAATATTGTCGAGGAGAAAAACTTTATACACTATATATATTAACCTTCTATAAACGTATTTGACTACTGTAGTTGATCAGAATGGATTAGAAGGAATTTAGATCCTTGAAACATTATACTTTTAATTAGAAACGTTAATGTACTGCGATAGCATATTAAATTGCAATTAAATTGAATGTTTAAAATAAAAAAGACGAGTACGTCAGAAGTGTAGATAAATTTAACTCATAATCATCAAATTTGACAAATTGAATATTTTTTTAAAACTGTATTTATTTGCGTTTCTTTTGTACAGAATAAATATATTTGACGTATAAATAGTTTTTTCAGTAGCAGTATTATTTTTTAAAATAATTCCTGCATTGTTGATAATTTTTTCAAAAATTTATAAATAAGATTTATATTTTTACAAATTTAAATAATACTAGAAGAAATATTTTATATAATAACTATTTCATAAAACACAAAGGAGCTTGTAAATGACATTCATCGTTAATATTGCAACGAAACGACATCAAATTGAAGCATTTTCGATTTAGCCTTGACGATGACAATAAAGATGACTCGTCGGCAGGACCTTAACTAGCAATGAATCACTAACAATACGCATCTTCTTCGGAATTGCGACAGCAGAGCATTACCTATTTAAGCCAATGCCAAATCGGTCTAAAGAACGTGTCTCCGCGATCCACGTGCATTTATTTAAAATACTTCCAAACTAGTTATCTAGGCGTTTATAAGCCGTTACTTTGAAGGATAACGTTAATAGGAAATTATATAGCAAAACGATGTTCACGTATAATTATGGCATCAACGCATTCTTATTCTCGAAGCGGACCATTCATGTTCAGATTATTAACTGTGATCCAGCACAGTCATCTCATCCATTAGATGGTGAAATGAGATCTATTTACCAGATGAAAAGTACAATGTAAAAAATTGTATTATGTTTTTGTGCTTATTTTTTAAATATATTATCTGTTATAAAATATTAAATGCAATTTTATAGAAATAAATTAGAAAGGAAGAAAAACGAAATCAAAAGAAATAATAAACGAAATTAAGTTGCAAATATAAAAAAAAATATTCAAGAAATTTTAATGATGTAGAATTAGAAGTCATGGAGAAAAAGTATAATATATAATAGATGCAATAAACAATATTTTTTTATTGTTATATTTCAAATCTTGTTGTAGAGCAATATACATCTTATTTGAATTCGTCAGTATAAAAGTAAAAAAAATATTAATTTTTCATTAATATCATAAAATGATAATTGTCGTGACAGTTAATGTATCAGTAAAAATATTAATTAATTACTGATAGACAGTTCATTAAGGCACTCCTTTTTCTTTTTTTCTTTGTTAATAATATATTGACATCATGATTATCACTTCCAAGGAACTGGTTCCAAGATCCATTGTTGATCGAGATTCTTAGTACAAGCCGCTATTATAAGCGGGTCATCGTCCGTTGTTGCTTGAAGACACATCTCAGAAGGCATGTGCAAAATTAGTTTCGTCTAGAAATAATCATTGATATTGTAAAAATTGTTAAAAAAAACGTATCATAGTTAATATTCTATCAGTCAGAAATACGGTACTTCTTCATCATATTTCCATTTTTGTCTTTCGCGACCGCTACATGCCATTATTTTTACTTTTGGCGTCTTTTGTTGCATATCTCGTTCCGGTGCGTCCAAACATACACTTTCATCAGTCATTATCACTCCATTTTTGGTCATCACGAACATCTGGCTGAGCATCGGCCGCGGTATACATGAATGTAAGACTGCGTTCCCTGAAGGTTGTCCATAAGAACCTTTCGCAGCCGGTCGCATAATGCATTTCTTTGTCCCAGCATGCACTATCTATAAATAATCGACTAATTTCAATTTAGAAAGCTATTTAAAAATTAAATATTATATATATATTAGGTATGGGAAAAAATTCGTGGCATTAAAAAAACGTCACGAACTTTTTCCCATACCTAATATATATATATAAAATAGTTAATATATATGTAAATATATAATACATATATCAGTTTATATCGCATTATACAATAGAATCAACGATACCCTGCCGAAGAATCGGTCATCTGTAGGAAAGAAATGCTCCGGCCATACATTCTCCAAATACCACTCGAAACTCTTACACTGCAGTTTCTCGCGTAAAGCTAGTCTCGAACGAACTTGCTGTTTATATCTCAGTCTAGCTGCCTCTAATGAAATTTGAGATATAAGAATCCGCTCATCCATGAAATTTAAGATCTAACTAAATAGATAAAATATAAATTCGTAATATATGATGATCAAATATATCACTATTAATAGTAATCTCACCAGGATTGAACTTGAAATAGAATTCCGCCCATTGATCCATCCATACTAAAGCGACTCTAGCAAGATTACCATATAATATATCTCCGACACCGCCTGGAAAAGTATAAGGGGAAGATTTTCGAAAAAGATGCCCGACATGAGAACATGGAGCAATCTCGATGCTGCCTCCACATTGCCAAGCTCGAAATGATAGTTCCAAATTTTCACCACCCCAAATTCGCATTTGATCATCGTAACTTCCCAACTTGAAGAAATAATCTCTATTCATTGAGAAAAGCCCACCTGCCATTGCAGGTGTTCGAAATGGTTCAACAATGTTATCGCGTCTTTCCTTCAATAGGCGACCATTCAAAGTTAGCCAACGGAAGTGTAAGTCCCAGTTAAACGCACCCCAATGAAGTTCAAACGATCTATAAAATTAATAATTTTCAAAATATTGTCTAGAAAAAATAAAACCATAAAAAATTAAGGCTGTTTATCAAGATCACACTGGTATAAATGCAAGAATAAATAATTACCTTGTATAACTGAATGTATTATCGTTTATTATATCAATTACTGGAGCGACTATTCTTGTTACATTTTTACCAACCACTTCAAGTAGTGGCTCCAACCATCCTGCAAATATTGCAATATCGATATTGTATATAACAAAGACTGTTTCAAGTATTATAAAATAATAACAGTTTACCTTACCAATTGTACATTCGCAGTGAGCATCGAGAAAAGTGAGAACTTCACCTTTAGCATTATTCGCACCCAACAATCTCGCTTTTATCAATCCTATTCGTTCGTTAGATCTTAAAACTCTTGTAGGAACGCTCAAATTCTTCACATAATCATCCAAAGAATTTTTCAGAAATTCTAGCAATAAATAAAGTGACAAAAGATTAATTTGTTACAAATAATAATAAAGTTGATATTATGAATTTGTAATTAATTAAATATTCACCTCTTTCACTGTTATCATCCACAAGAATAATCTCTTCTAATAGTTCTTTCGGAGATCTATTGATGACACTATGTACTGTTCGCAATAGTGTACTCCAAGCTTCATTATGAAAAACTATGATAATTGACGTTTTCGGCAAATTACCTAAGTTTGTATATCGCAAAATACACCTGTAAAATTTTTAAATAGAACTGTTTAAAAGACATTTTACAATTAAATAATATTAAAAATTTATCTGACATATTAGACAATAACACTCTTACTTTTTTTTCCGAACATCTGGTAGAGATCGATTTAGCGGTATTTTATCGCTAGCCATTAAATTAAATCGGTTAATTTGATATAACTGCTGCATTTTATAAAAATCTTTTGGATGTATTACTACAGGTTCTCCATTTTTGCCTTCAAACGGCAATGGATTGAATAAATTTTGATTAATAACATCTAAAAAAAATGTAACATTTTTTACTTATAAAATTTTTCTAATGTATTGCATTTATTACCTTTTGTGATGTTTGGAATTTTCAAGGAATCCACAGAGTCTCCAATATAATGACCAACCACTACATGAATTCCTCGTTGATCAATGTAATCTTTCTGGTTTTCATGTGATCTGTAACAGAAGCATGCTGAATTTAAATCAACATTTAAATCAATTTAAGTAACAAGTAATTATTACTTTATACCGGATAAAGTTATTTCCCAACTTGACACTTTTCTCTTTCCTCCTATACCAAAGCAGAAATTGGCATATGAATATAATGATCAAGAAAACGATTAACGTCGTTCGACGTTGTCGTAATCGTCTTATTAATCTAGGCCACATTCTGCTGCTCATTAATCCATAATATCAATCTTGTTCACTTGTTCATATTCTCAACATATATTGACAGAGAATCAATTCATGTATAACTGATCAGTTTTGAGAAGTTCCACTTCATTTTATTTTACCAAGCTGCCTGAAATTATCACGCAGATTCGGTCTTATCACGAGTTCTTCGTGATCGATAGGTCAGGTCATTGTGACAAAGAAAGAAAGATTCCAAGAATTTCTAAAGTGGACTCTGGAAGAAAAATTGTTTATTATTTTGATTTCGAAAGACTGCTTTTTAAAACTTATAATTTTCTTTCAAAGCCTTTTTATATCAATACTTAAATTTATTTGTATAGTAAATTTAAGTTTGTATTAGCATTGTACGAATTAATATACTTTTTTATTATACTAATAAAAATCTTACTATATTAATATAAGAAATAAGTTTTTTAATCAATAACATTATCTTACAATTGCATAATAATGTCGCAAAGGATATAATCTAAATATTTAATATATAATGAGATAAAATTTAATATGAAAAAAATATAGTGTTATAAAAAAACATTAAGAATAGATAAATATAACTATATATCTATATAATTGCTCTTGAATCAAAGTTATTCTGCAGCGTCTAAACTAAATGCAAAAGCAAATAATTAAAAAATGTATAACAAATTTTAAGCACAATTAACGATATCGTGTAAAATATCTCAATTGTTTCGAATTCTTGAGTCAAATAAGTTGTAACTCACTTTTAAGTAAAAGTAGACGTTGAATTTTTGTGAAACAATTTATCACGACGCGTAGAAACCGGTGATGCAATATCTCATGCAATTCCATAAATGCAGTTTCGAAGCGAGAGAGCGAATGGAGTACAATTTATACTGAAAACGATAGACAAGCAAACTTAAACGGACGTTCTGTCAGTCGACAACAGTCGTGAAAAGCGAATGTGTAATATTACTTTACTAATATTACCTTGTCTTGAAGCAAGTTTTAACTCCCTTCAGTAACGAAGGCGAACGCTCTGACGCTGAGCGATTCGCCATTCGCTGTTCAGTAGTACAATTTACTTTTACAGTACAATTGCAGCAGCCGACACGCGGAAACACAGTCGAGGATATGCCGTTGACATCGTAATGCGCTGACGGTACCAAGGGAGGGCGGCACCGCCGACGATTCGCGTGCAGCACGCCACGTTGGAAGACTTGACGGGTCGTCGTATTTCGCCGGATTCCCGTCTACCGTTTTGCCCAAGAATTTTCCTGTTTACAGCCACTTAAACACGAATCAAGGTGAGAAAACGCGTTATTCAATCAAAACATCGATCGTTAATCATTTCGACAATTGTGTCTCACTCGAATGATGAGACGCAATTGGTCTCCGACGCAGCAATGTCGATTGCATTTTTTGACACTATTATCCCATTGCGTTTACGAGCAGTTGACTCCCATTCGGTATTCGTATCTTGGTGCCATTGTATTACTCATGAAAGGATTTTTTTTCTAATTCATTAACATAAAATGTATGGGACATTAAGAGCATGTTTTTTTTTCTTATCATATATAGATGAAAGTCAAGGAGTTACTGAAGACAGTGAATGTAGCATGGTCTCCACCAACTCAACATCCCATTATGCTGGCTGCTGGGACAGCGGCACAGCAGTTGGACGCCAGTTTCAGTACTTCTGCCAGTTTAGATCTGTATTCGTTGAATTTACAGCAGCCTGGATATGAAATGGAGCTCCAGGCCAGTGTCCCTAGTGATCATAGGTCAGTTACTTATATAAAATTAAATGTAATCTATCAGAGGTTGATTAATCAAGTGATATTGTCAATTTAGATTTCACAAAATTATCTGGGGCTCCTATGGAAATAATCCAGCAGGCATAATTGTTGGTGGTTGTGAGGATGGAACCATAAAAATCTATTCTGCTGCAAAGTTATTGGCTAGAGACAGTAATTGTCTAATAAACAGTCCTCGTAGGCATACTGGTCCTGTCAGAGCAATGGATTTTAATCCCTTTCAAGAAGAAAATCAACTGGCTACAGGTGCCACAGAAAGCGAGATCTATATTTGGGATATTAATACAAACACGCCAACAACCCTTTCTAGAAGCCAGCAGTCAGAAGATGTTCAACATATTGCCTGGAACAAACAAGGTATTTATAGTTATGCTCAAAGAAATTGCATAACAAAATTAATTATTTATATAAATCTGGATTTATCGCCAATATGATTCTCGTTTTATCTTACAGTACATTTAAAAGACATTCTTGTTTCCACATTTTCACAATACTGTATTATATGGAATGTAAAAGAAAAAAAACCATTATTCAAACTGGCGGATACAAATTCAAGGGTATAATCTTTTCTATCTTAACACTGTGATACAATCTTCTTGTTTAGAAAAAAATTTCACAATTGTTATGTTCTAATTATAGGTACGCTGGAAAGTTGCTCAGTGGCATCCAGATATTGGAACACAATTATGCTTGGCATCTGAAGATGATCAAACACCTATCATTGAATTATGGGACGTAAGAGTTCCAACGTCGCCTTTAAAAACCCTACAAGGTCATCAGCGTGGTGTTCTTTCAATCGCATGGAATCCACAGGATGCTGATTTACTCCTGAGTTGTGCCAAGGATAACAGAATATTGTGTTGGAATCCCAATTCAAATGCATTGGTAATGTTTTGAATATACATTTCAATAAATTAATGGAATTTTAAGTATTATCATTTTTTAATGACAGAATGGTGAGGTGATATGTGAATTAGCCCAAACAGCTCAGTGGAACTTTGATGTATCTTGGTGCCCAAGGAATCCAGATTTAATTGTTGGCAGTAGCTTTGATGGGCATGCTGTTGTCTATTCTTTATTAGGTGGACAACAGCAAGAAACATCTAACAAAATAGGAGATTCATTCCCAGGAATAGATCCTTTCACCCAATCTACAATACAGTCACGAACAGCAGCAGTATTAACAAAAGCTCCTAAATGGTTAAAAAGGCCGTTTGGAGCATCATTTGGAGTAAGTTTTTAATTTTGCTTTATACCGTACAATTTATTATATTAAATAGAGAATAAAGTATAATTATTTAATATAAAAATATGATTTTCAGTTTGGTGGTAAATTAGTGATTTTCGAGAATCAGCCTGCTGATCCGAACTTAGTAAACAAAAAAGCGAATAGGAAAGTTATTATATCACAAGTAATTGTACAACCCAATCTTATTCAACGTTCCAACAAATTAAAAACAACACTGGAAACTGAGCAATTCAACGAGTTTTGTAAGGAAAAAATGGATAAGTCTTCAGATGAACATACTAAAAAAGTCTGGAAATGTGTAGGTGCTTACTTTGATGAAAATGTGACAAAAAGTATATTAGAGATATTGGGCTATAATACTGAGACAATGAATAATAAGCTGAATCAGTTTGTGCCTCAAGATGATATAAACAACATTATAGAAGGTGTCTCTAATCTTAATAATGTAAGATTTTAACTGATATTTACATTGTACTTTTTTTAGACATTATTTTAACTTTATATATATATATATTTTTTTATTGATTTAGGTAATAAATGGAAATGTTATGGTCGGCAGTACTGTATTTGATACTATAGCACAAGAGCAAAACAAAAAAGTATTGTCAAATAAGCCTACAGATAGTAATTATATTATAAATACTTCAGATGGTAATTAACACATATTAATAATATTAATATTGTAGAACAAATTTACAAAAGATTTATATTTGTATTGTGTTTTTAGATGAAGATGGTCTTATCACTCAAGCCATCCTCTTAGGAAATATTGAAGCCGCTGTATCTTTATGTTTTGCTAGTAAAAGGTACGCTGACGCTATAATTCTTTCGATGGCCGCTGGTCCTGAATTACTAGCACGTACCCAATATAGGTACTTTTTAGAGCACTCTAGTGCATTAAATTCTCTCATCAATTCATTAGTTAGTGAAAATTGGGCAGAGGTTGTTAAGAATAGTGATATAAAATGTTGGAAGGAAGCATTAATTGGTATATTTACACATTCCACTACACAGGAACGATCTATCTTGTGCGGTAAGTATTACAGAAATATTACAGAAATAATTTATTATAATCACTTAGTGTTCTATATATTCACAATATGAATTGTGTATAATAGATATGCTTGGCGATCGCTTGATGTCATGCGAAAATCCCATTCTTAAAAAGCAAGCACAAATTTGTTACATTTGCTCCGGTAATTTGAATAAACTGATTGAAGTGTCCGATGGTGATATTCAAGAAATGGTAGAACTGGTAGTAATAATGCAGAAAGCTTTGGAACTTCAAGGTATCAGGGAAGTTCAGCTAGAAAACAAAATTGCTACAGTGCTGTCTCAATATGCTGAGATGCTGGCGGCAGAAGGCGATCTAGAGGCTGCCTTAAATTATCTTGGGAATAGTCAAGATCAAAGAGTTTCAATGCTGAGAGATCGTTTATGCAAAGCTTTAAATTACATGCAAGAACAGAGGCATGTTACAAAACCTGCAGCTCAGAATTACTATTATGAACAAACACGAAGAGCGTCACAAGGCCCATGTAATCCAGTGCAACAATCATTACAGCAAACAACACCGGTACAGAACTGGAATACAAATCCATTGAAACAATCTTACGGAGCTCCTACAAATCAGCCATTTAACACACAGCCATCTCAGTTATATGGAATGCCTCCTCCTCCTCCTCCTCAATCTCAAGTGCAATCTACAATTTACGATCAATATTCTACATCACATTATAATCAAATCACATCGCAGCCTCCTATAGCGCAACCTCTTCCTCCGCCTCCACCAACATCCGGTTCCAATTTGAGTGGCTCGAGACCGTCCAGTGTTGGACCACAATCGAGAACAAAATACCTGATAGATCCATCTGTAAAATCGACTCCGTCATATGGTCAGAATACTTTCCCGTCGTCAAATCCATTATATAATTCTCAGCAAATCTCACCTGTTCCTGGCTATCCTCAGCAAAATTCATATCAACCTCAGGTTCCTATACCGAGTAATGTCTATCCCAACCAACCGCCAAATTTTATGAATAATCCTAAAGAATCAGAACCATATAAGCCGCTTCAGCCAAGCATAATATCGCCATTGCAAAATGTGCCACAAAGTCAAATGTACGATCCTATTAGATCCCAACCTACTTCACAAATGCAGACATATGGGAACGAAAATACATATCAATTACCGCCGCAACCGTCTGGATGGAACGATCCACCTATTGCAAAAAGTTCCAGAACACAGGTAAATTATATCGAGTTTACTCAATTCCATTGCTCAGTTCCGATTAGTCGCCCCTATTCACATTATTTCCTTGTCTTTCGTTCGACTAAATCTCTTACCTTTAGATACTGATATATGTATATATTAAAATCATATAGCCAGTACTGGCACTATACAACGAAATGTCTGCGGAACATTCTGGTACTAAGAAGTGGAAGGCAAAACATTCAAAGGGTGTAGACGTTAAGGTAGTCGGCTTCACATGTCGAGAATGCTATATCTATAATGTTTCATATTATCGTAGAACATATTGTTATTGTTAGTGTTACCTTGCTCCTTCCATACTCTTAATAGAATTAATCTGATTATAATGTAATCTTTTTATATTTGTGTGATATGAACTAATAAGCGTGTTATATAAAAAAAAAAAAGTTCAAACTGCTTTGCATTTTGAAACTGATTTCATGCAGATTATTGTTATTTGTATCTTATACGTCATAAATTTTATAAGTGTAAAAAATTTTTTATATTTTCATACATTTAATTGTGTTATAATCACTTTAAGTATTGGGGTGAATTAGTGGAGCTTTGTTGTCTGAAAGCTTTCATGGTGTTATAGACGCGTTATCAATTACCACTATAAAGTGGCTGAAAAAATCTATATTAAGAATGCATCGTTAAAAATAAATTATGTATATTTTTCAGCCGAAGACGGATTATCAATCACAAAATCCAATAATGCATCCATTGCAAACTAATCAACCAGAACCAAGTGTAAGTCCTACATATAATTTCTAATCGTATTGAACATTTTATGGTCGATTTTCACTTAATATTTTGTATATGTATTTATACGCCCGCGTTTATTTGTATTTGTATTTTGACAACTTTTTTAGCCATTATCTCAGGATAATTTCTATCAAGAACCTCCTACAGTTTATAATCCGCAATTCAGGCAAGGTGTGTCGAATCCGGTACCACTTAACAAACCAGTTGAATCATTACACTCTGTAATGCCTGCACAGATTGCGGAACCTGAGAAACCTAAAGCACCTATACCCGAGCAACATATACATTTAAAAACGATATTGGATGAATTAAAGAATCAATGCTATGAAAATGCAAAGAATCCGGTAAATACTCATTTTTTGAACATATATGTAACAATATCTATATATTACTATATATGTTTACGTTCTTTATAGCCGGCCATACATGTTCAAGTTAATATAAAATATTTGTATTTGCATTATTTTTCTAGCAAATCAAAAGGAAGATAGAAGATGTGTCAAAAAAATTGGAAGTGCTATACGATTGCCTTAGAGAAAATAAGGTAAGTCAGTTATAATATTATTGTACATTATATATGTATATGTAATACAAATTCTTTTTTTCAGTTATCTCAAAATACATTACAAGGTTTACATCAAATATCACAGATGATTCAAAATGGCAATTATACTGGCGGACTAGACTTACATACACAATTAGTATCAGGACCAGATTTTAGTCAAATAGCTTCCTTTATGCCTGGGATAAAAGTATTACTTCTAAGTGCCCTTCAATTGAGCGTTTACATTAGATAGAATGCCCAAAAATCTAAATTGTTCATATATATTCATTATGAATTTTTATAATTGCACACAGCCTTAATGAGAGAATTATTTGTTATATTAACTTTATATAACAATCGATAGTAAATAATCAATAATGTAGCATATTATATCTGTAATCAATTTACTTATTATTTGCTAATCAAATTTTATATATTTTGCCTCGAAAATTATATTTTATCAATTCTCAGAGTAATTTTACATTATTTTGTTGATTATTAATTCTATTGTTAAAGAAATATATATTATATATATAAGGAAATAAATATTTACACACATTCACAGACAGAGAAAACGTCCATAAGAAATCTATAAGAAATCTACAGGCAAAATGTTAAAAAAACTTCGTTTTAATTTGTATATATAATTATAATTAAAATCTTATATGAGAAAATTAAACATGCTTTCATAAATCTTAAAACATTGGTTTTCACTTTGTGTTTACTGTATACTTAATATGTAAAATAGGATTTCGCAAGAAATAAAAGTTATATATTCTTTAATTGTATATTATATTTCTAATTTGTATTTGTTATATTTTATAAAATCTTTACAAATAATTTATAAACTATCATATAATTATTCTTGTTAAATACCAATCAAGAACAAGAATTGAGTTATAGGTGTTGGGAACTTGTTTATTATAAAAAAAATGTGTACAAGTGACTACAAATTATGACTACAAATGTATAATGGAATTTCAAATTAAATGAATTATATTAATTAAATGAATAAATTCATTTTGAGTCTTACCACATACTTGTAATCATAATTTGTTTGGAATTAAAACCGGCCATATATGTTCAAATAAACTTATCAAGTATACATGCACAAACCACTTGTACAAGTTCATTGGAGCGTGTGCGTAACAAAACTACAGTTATTTTACACAAGTAAAACAAATATGAAAATTCAATACTTGCGCAAACTGACTTACGAAGTAAATCGGAATGTGTCTAGCGACGTTGCACGTTCAGTTGTAACTAAAGACTGAAATCTAATCAGAATGTCTGTTCACACATTACTTACACTTTTTGTACTCCGCTTTCTTCAACATTCGAATGTACATTTATCTCATTTTTAATGCAAAAATGCTCGCTAATGATATTATGTCATTTAATGATCTACGTATACTATGTCTCTAGTTTGTACAAGCATGCTTGCTCAAATTTATTGGAGCGTGTGTATGACAAAACTGCAGTTATCGTAAATCAGCACACTGTGGCCGGCCTAAGCTATGCAGAATGACGTTTTGTTCATTAATAATAAATTTTTCTAATAATTCATCTAAATATACAGTACCGTCCCGTGCGGCTTGTTGACGCATGGCTTGCTTAAATTCTTCACGTACTCCTTTATCAGCACCACGAGTAGTGACACGGCGATCTAGAATGATTCTTATATAATTTTTTTATTTCTACAACATATAATACACTATATTAAAGAATGTTATATATACTTTGTATAATTGCCATTCCTGTTGTTATGTCTAATGATATTCCTCCGCCATGATCAGACCATAAATACGTTAATTCTTCTAAGATATCTATACATATTATGTATGATTGGAATAATGGATAAATAAAACTTCCACGATTGAGAATTCGTTCTGTTATTGTAGTTAAAAGATTAGCTTCTTGTGGCCAATCTATTTGTATAAGGACCAATGCATGTCCAATAGACAAGTCTCCAATATTTCCAGGTGAAGAAAA
This sequence comes from Atta colombica, assembly GCF_001594045.1. Classification (NCBI taxonomy): domain Eukaryota; kingdom Metazoa; phylum Arthropoda; class Insecta; order Hymenoptera; family Formicidae; genus Atta; species Atta colombica. The sequence continues at coordinate 2,336,560 of NW_017259576.1, read as the reverse complement.
ATTTTCCTAAAGTTAAATCAATCATATATTTCAATGTAAAAAAAAGGATTTAAAAAAATTATTACCTTAATAGCTAAAAGAAGCAATTTACAACAATATTGTAAAATAGGAAAACGAGCAAGAATCAAATAATGTAAATGTCTGATGCTTGGAACTGTCAGAGTGTGAGATATTTTGCCTGCAGTAGTAGGTAACGAGTTTGTTACTACAACAATATATTCCAACATAGCCTAGAAGAAAAATTATTTAATAATTTTAATGAAAAATATACACTATGTAATTAAGCTTAAGATCTGTCTTATAAGATATATATTCTATATATTATATAGAATACAATCTTAATTACATTCTATATAATTATATTCTATATAATTAAGATTTAATAAAAATATAATCATTCAAATATAATCATAGCACACCTGGTAATCTTTCAAAAAGAAACTTGTACAAGCCAAACGAATATTAGTAGATAAAGTATTCCCTTCTAATAATCTCGCCCTTACTTCATGATGTAAACCTTTATATATTGCTAAATCTGTTAAGAATAGATTCAGCCAATTATCTAACCGCAATTGTTGATTCAGTTTAGTTATTTCTCTTTGAAGATAGTCAGTACTATGTAATAAATCCCACAACTTTACTGCCAATGCTAAGCCACTGCCATTGTAGTCACTGTCACTAGTTATTACTATACCAGCATTGTCATCTCGCTTTCGCTTTTTCAATTTAGATTCTGATTCAGAGAGAATTTAAGATATAAGTACAAAAATAAATTGTCCATTAATCATGAATATAATATCTCACCTGCAGAATATACTTCTTCTCCAAAAGCCTCTACAAGACAATATACTGTTTCTTCGTTGTTAATGAGAGCATTATGCTCGTTTAATATTCTCAATAATACTACAATCGCGCACATTAGTAATTGCCTGACAATAGGTTCGTCGCACAGACCAGTGCTGTGCACAATTGCATACTGTTGTAGTTTATCGCTGTATGTTTCATGATTCCAAGGCATAGCGAATAAATTGCTCAATTCCCATCCTAATTTCTTACTCATCAGTTCCATAATTTGGAAAAGTCTGTCCCACGGATTTTGAATTTGCGTGTCTTGTGGCTGCTGTATGTATGCTAAGTAAAATTCCACAGCCTTGCATAACAATCGTAAGCTAAGACGAGGATTTAATTCCACTACAGCATCACCAAGCAGTGGTAATGTTTCACATGCCAATAATCTTCTAAAACCATTCACAGTTCGGCCTGGATGACTGTGTTTCTCCGCAGTTAACAAAGTTTCCACCAAACGTGGCTAAAGTAATAATGCAAATAAACATCATTGAAAAATTAAGTATCTGTTCATATTTAAAGATACATACTCCATGAGTTGCTATGGTTTGAGGAAATTTGCGTAGTAGTAATAGTAATAATTTACAATGTTCCATAGTATCTTCGCTATGATCTGCTGTCATTACAAGCAACCTATGTTGTAAATCCTGTGGGATATGTTGGAACATTTGGCACAAAAATTCAGCTTCGCTATCACACTGCTCTAAGCGAAGACACGTTGTCACTGTTTCTATCTCTTTCCATATATCGCGATCATCCGGAAAATTTTGAAATCTGTACTTACATTTAAGAAAAGATTAAAAAAAGATATAAATGTAAAGATATAAATGTACTTATATAACTAATAGATAAATTATTATATTAAATATAAATTTATATAAAGTATACATATATTTCAATAGTGATTGAGCCTTACATTTCGCTAAAGCATTTTGCTGCCTCTTTTACATTCTTTGACAGTTTCTCGATACGATATGCTTCAAACTGAAAAATGGAAAAGTAGAAAAGATTAAACATCACTATCCATGATTTTACAAATTTTAATTTAAAACTAATAACTCCAAATTATGGACGATACTTCTCGGAATAAATTAATTACTTTATTCGCAAATAAACAAGTAAAAAAGAAAAAATAAATATATAAAATAAAGTGTATGTATGATCCAGGACTAACCTGAACTTTTGCACTATGCGGAAATAAAGATCTGGCAGTAATCAGCCAGGATTTAGCGGCATAGATATCGCCCGGCAATGCTTTTTTAGCTCTCATTATTAAATAATCTTCTTTGGATAACTGATTATCCGTACCGGACGGTTTTTCTAACATAATGTAATATTATATATAGTAACTTCGATGTGCACATATAACTCGTAGCCGCAAATAACATAACCACATCACTCAGGATACGGTCAGGTTTACGCGATGCTGCAAATACTTTGAAGTGTTTTTTGGTCAATTTGTAAAATTCTTTCTTCTAATTGGTCCATCAAATGCTTCAAAATGTTTGCAGCGAGACCTTGACCAGAGTCTCAGTGTTCAACGTATTATATAGTTTGTTTTTTTATTTCTGCATTACACTGCACTGCTAGAACTCTCTTTCTCGCTTTCAAATATTAAACATATACCTATCTCATTTTAAGTTCTAAAAGTGTACACTAGCCACAAAACAGATCCCGCATTTCAGTGTATGTATATGTACGTCACCCGTAATATTTATATAAATGTATTAAATGACAGTAGAATTTAAATGATTTTCAAAGCAGTTTTATCAACAATTATTTAGACACCTGTGTTTATCCATTACTATGTTCAGCCATTATTTATTGATTACGAATACCAAATAATACTACCTGCTGCTGTTAATTTGTAATCCCTTTAAAAATTCAAAAAGAAATCTGAAAGAGGTCATCCCGGCGTTTTTCGACGCTCTATTTCGAAGAACTGTCAAAAATAAAGCCTCGTTATTTTCGATTTGGAAACTTAATACATATTGGTGATAAAATCACGATGTTAAAAATATATGATGCGAATCCATATTAAATTATGATATTGAAACGAATGTGCGGTGTTGAAATGATGCTAATCCGTTAATTGCCTCGTTTTTGAATGAATCATGAACTCGTACCTATAAATGTTCCAGCTTCGAAAAAAATTTTTTTTTAATTCAGTAATATGTCATAGTTCCTGAAAGACTGAGCGAGTCTCTTAATTCGTATAATACACAATAGAGAATATATTCGAAGTAGATGTCAAGTATTGGAAAATACGGTGAAAGATTTGCAAAACCGATAAACAAAAATATAAAATAAAGGCAATCTCAAGTATATATTATTAGTTTAAGAAAAGATATAAATAAGTCTAAATGAAATATACGAATACATGCATTACATGAGATGCATGTAATTAAGTAGCCATCAGTTATCGCGTGGAAAAGACAAAGAGATCATCTATGCCGCAAATGACAAATCATGTTCTCAAATTTACCAGTATTAAAAATCTATAATGCACATAATGAGAAGTTATAGATTTTCGCATTTACTAGCAATAAACTTTAGAATAGTCCATCCTCATATAGACCGCTCTTCCGCAAATCTCATATTGAATGTACGACACATCCCAAAGTGCGACACTCGAAAACTAAAATTTTTTAATGCGTAGCGTTTATATACTATATCCGAAAGCTAGCCTCATCCAATGAGCGCTCGAATATTTTGAGTTCAACCAGGCATACGCTCATTGGCTGGCGCGCGAGTGGTGGGGATCACGGCTTACCGTTTTATATAAATAGCGTGTAATGCGTGATTTTATGCCTTTGCGAGTTTTGCGTCGAGCGGTGCGGTCGTACATCGCGGGAGAATGCAGTCCTTGGTTTTCGCACTGTTCGCCATCTTTGGACATGACCTTTCCTATATCTCCACTGATCTCGATCCAAATACAAAACCGAAGAATCCTGACCACTGCAAAGAACCTTTATTGGAAAATAGAACGATTGAGAAACGACTCGACAGGATCGTTGGATTCGCGACCAACGAGGTATTCAATAATTAATGAATATTATTAAATTGTTACTGTTTACATACGCGATGTTAAAATATTGTAAGAATCGAACGCTTTTAAGAATCTTGAAGCTCTCTTAAGTGATTTTAAAAATGTTTTATATACCTACTGGCGATAAAATCACAGTGTCGAAAATAAGATCGATGTGTCAGTTCGTCTAAATCTCATTATCGAAAACACGGGCAAGTCAATTCGTATTACATCCATAATTGTGGATTTAATCCGTATATGTATCACGAACTCACACTTATGCATACAATGATTTAGCACATCTATTGATATCCATACCACGATTTTATTTACATATTTAATACATAGCTACATATGTAGTATGAATTATAATATATGTAATTAAATGTATTGACGCTAATATACGAACGATTTTGAAAAACGTCAGATGGTTTCTTTCTCTGAAAAATTATATATATTTACACGTTTATACATATAGTGTCTTATTAGTAAATTATTTATGAGAAAAATTGAGGATTAATTATACTATCAAAATTAATTATTAATTTTATAACTAATAATAAGTAATATTATACATAAATTTAAAGTTTCTATGTACAATAACACTATCTCAGTAGGTATATGTTCTCGTGATGGTTTCCATAGTTGGAAAAGTAGTATTCTAGGATATCGCCATTGCATAATACAGGGTATAATTAACGATTAACATTGTTAACGTAATACTACACGTGTTTTGAAACATTTTTTGATTAGTCAATTCTTTCTTCTGATTGATCAATCAAATCCTTTAAAGCATTTATAGTGAGACTTTGACCGCATCTTCTTTGTCATGAAATTATTATTGTTATTTATTTTTTTAAAAGAAAAAATAATATAATTGTTTATTAGTCTATTTATAAGAATACTTAAAACCCATTATAAATATCGACTATTATAAATTATAATATTAAAAATTTAAAATATAAATATATAAAAGTAATGAATAATAATAATAAATAATTAAAAATATATAAAACACGATACGATTACAACACGATATATAAAGATACAAATTTTTATTAAAATTAAATGTAAGATTTTTTTAGTGGAAGAAATAATAATATCGTGCGTACACAAGGGAGTGTAACTTAAAGACTTAAAAACGGAACATTCTTTTAATTGTACATAAAATATATAACTCACTATATCTCGGTTTTTTTATTTTCGATTATCGCGCGGTAAAACATCATTAATTGCGAGGTGATCCGCGTCAATCTGACGGCTCGAGGGCCAACGATTTTTCTCGAGATTTTCCGGTCGGGACGGCACGCTCGACAACAAAGACGTAATTTTGCAAATCCCTTGAGCGATATGGAACGTCTGCGCTCGCGCGCTTGCGTAAGGTTCCGAGTAGTTCCATTTATAAAGATATAACAGTGGCCAAATCCGCTTACTTCGCGATTCCGCTATGAGCTGCTATGAGCCACCCATGGTGGGCGAAAAGCTCCCTTAAGTGGTTATGGCGCTTTGGCTTTGTATCCAACGGCTTTCCGACGGCTCGGCTTAAGAACCAGAAATAAAGCTCTATTGGCCGCGGCCCGGGTTATGGGTACTCGATTTATGCAGAATGGAGCCGCGGTTGAACTCGTGCTGGGAGACTGCAAGGATCGCGGTAATCCATCATCGATCGGCCATCGAGTTCTCTTAATGACGATGTTTCGCTACACTCTCCAGAATTTTTAGAACAGAATGGTTCTTTACATGAAACATCAAACTTCTCGCATGACCCATTACTCTACGCTCGAAGAAGAAAATAGTTTTGATAATTATAATGTGATAATTTTGAAATTTAAGAATTCCTGCAATCAGTTTTGTAAAGTCAGAAAAAATGAAATTAATATTGAGAACTATCAAGATATAATCTCGGTAATAAATGTAATAACTTAAGATGACTTTAAATTTAGTTACAATATAAAATTGTTAGAGGAATTAGATTGATGTACTTGGATGTAAAGCATTATTTTCTTAGATATTTACATATAAGCTATTAAATAAAATAACTATAATATATGTATATTAAACATATTTAATACGATATGATAGCTTGTGTATGACAACATCAAATCAACCAATTTCTTTAATTAAATTGTTTACTTTCAAGTAAATAGTTTAAATTAACATGTGCACTTAGTAAATAATAACTGTATTAAATAATAAAATGTAATTAAATTTTATCTAATTAAATCAGTTTACTTACATTATTTTAGGTAAGTTAACGACATATTGAGCA
>NW_017259576.1:2315468-2330317 GCF_001594045.1 Atta colombica | reverse complement strand
TATATATATAATTATACTTTATATTACAATTTTCTTAAAAATATATCACTCTATACTATTAATGATTAACATGTTAATATTAATTATATGTTAATTGTAACATTAGCATTGGTTTTACTTCCTTACTTTATACAACTTATTTCGATCATATCTCAATTTTACATTTCATTTTTCCTTAACTTTCTAAAATTTTTTTACGATACTTTTTTTTGAAATAAGTGTAGCATCGTTGAAGATACATAAAAATAATAAATTAAACCAGAAACCTTTAACAAGGTAGATGAATCTTATCAAATACTCTTTCCAAGAATTAACAAATTTTTTCGCAAAAGAACTATTAAATAATTCTTTCAATTAAAATTAGGGAAGGTATAGATAAAAAATAATACGATAAATCTTTTTTTTATTTCTTATAACGATTTTTTGTATTGCGGAATAGACATTCGAACACACCTGCGCTAGTTATTTTGAGTCGCAGAGGTGACGCACGCGTTTCGCTAACAACTAAATTTCGCGGGTACGAGACGATTGGTGGTGTACAGAGCCGGTGACTGCGTTAGTTATATTCTCTGTCTCGGACAGTTTTCCCTCCTTGTCCTCGGTAGTTCACAATGGCATTAAAATTACCGAGAAAATTCAATTCCCTGCTGGATACGTATCCCACGCTCGTGTAGCTATACAGCCTACGCTCGCGCGCTCGGCCATGCGCGAAGAAAAGCGAAAAATCATGGCGGACGGATGGCAGTGTCAATCCGGAACGTGTTTAGGTAGGATAAAAGATCCGTTCTTTTATTACTGCATTAGAACGTTCCTTCTCACTTTCGCTAAAGAAGTTAAACAATTTAACTTAATAAATGTATGTTAATTTGATTCAAATTTAAATTATTGTTTAATCATAAGTGCATACAATTTTAATGAATAAGTGTGTGTGTGAATAAGCAAAATTGGAAATCAAGTCCCTTCTTCGAATGTAAACTGAAGTAATAATTATTATTATTTTAGTTCACATGCTGAGAAGAGACTTGATTTAAAGTTTTTTCTACTAAGTACGTTAATTTGAACGCTGTTTACTTTGAAACTTCAATTTGATCACAGAAATAGATTGATTTAATATTTTCTTTTTACTACGTGTTTTATATTAAAATAATACATATTTTATGTATTATTTTATTTATATAAAATAATACATATTATACTCTTGGAAGCTAAAGATAATAAAATGTTATTAATTTAAGAAATTGATTTAAACTCTTTAATATTTAATAGTGTAAACAGTCAAGATAATCGCGCATTTGATAATGTGATAATGCGAAAATTAAAAAACACTCGTTCTCTGACATGTTGTCCGTAAATGGAGGAAGACGTAAATTTGAGAGAGAGAGAGAGAGAGAGAGAGAGAGAGAGAGAGAGAGAGAGAGAGAGAGAGAAAGAGAAGGGGGAGGGGGAAGAGGAAAATGAGGGCAAAATGAAAATTTACTTTGTAAATCGGAATAGGTTGGAATATTTGAGTTCGTGACGAGCCATATCGTTCTATTAAATCTTTTCTAAGAGTATTATAGATTTCTTAAACGCGTAATTTTACCAATATATTGTTGCATTAAACAGCTTTGATCATACTATGGTTGTCAAACAATTTTGTCTCGCAAGTAATTTGCATAGATCATTAAAGAAATATAATTAATGGAACTTTTGCCGGAATAAAAATAACCTAAAATTATCACGATATTAGTGCTATATTGAAATTTAATTGGCATTAAAATCACTCAATAAATATTTACGCAAGTGCTGATGATCCTTGAGAAAAATATCATTTTGTTATTTTTAACTTCTATGTACGTCAAAGTGTAAATCAGTTCTATTTTAATTTTAAAGTAAACTACAACACACGTCTATATTAACGTATGCACTTAGTAATAAATTAAATTTGAGTCATTAACACATTTTCTATAGTTAAATTAGTTAACTCCATTGTTTCAATTAAATTAACAATATATTGAGCAGTGGTGACCTATAGAAATTGTAAATAATTCGAACTGGGTATAATTTGACATTATAAATTTAAAAATATAATTTCGTGAAAATGTCTTCTGGAGTATTAATGGCGGAACATCAAATCGATAATAAAGCAAGTGATATAGATATGTATGTACACATATACACAGGCACATATAATAATATAAAATATAAATTTTGAACAAAAAATACTTTTCTTTAAAAATAACTTTTATAAATAACTATGAGCTTATTTTCTCCTAGGAAACTTCATTCTCAGAGAGATTTATCTTAAGAGAAATTGGACGCTTTTGTATACTATTTAATAAATATTTGTAACAAGTTATATATTACGTAATATGTTATATACAAGTTTTTATATTTTTATAATATAATAGTTTAGATCTTGAATCAAATTGGCTCTCAAAAGACAATGTAGAGTAATTTTAAAGACATCTTAATCATTTAAATATAAAACGTTTTTTCACGTCTCTTTAAATGCTTTTTGATGTTCAAATTCTCTTGTCGAAGAATTTCTCAGGCTGAACGAAGATATGTTCAGTCAAAAATATCCTGTATATGTCGTGCACAACTACGTAACCAGTAACCACTATGGATAGCTTAGGTTGGTTAGTTAGCGTGCAAGTACACGTATCAAAGGCACTCAGAATCCGAGCTTAACAAAGGCAGCTTCGGGTTTACCAACCGTGTCACGTAGTACGTGTATACCTTACCTGCCCGCCCGCACGCTTCGCAAAACCTAAACCTCCTGGCGGGCCGTATAACTTTGGCCTTAATGCGTTAGCGGGATAAGTTTCGGGCGGGTCAATTAAAACTAATTATTCCCGTCGGCGTAATCGGAGCTCCCGCGGGCGATCGCAGCTAATTGTATACGCAAGGGCGTGTTTAAGAGGCCCCTCTCCTCTGATGGCACTGTTATAGAAAACAATACCAAGGATTTCCGAGATAACTCGCGAAACGTTCGATGATTCTTCGCAGAAAAGAGAGATCAAGATCTCATGAGAGTCTAATATTAAACTGCATTGATGGATGCTATTGAAAATATAATACATGAATGAACAATTAATAGTGATGCAAACACAGAATACATGTAAATACAGAAATTGAATATTACGTATTCGAGCCTATATGTATGTAAACGTTTTTAATTAATTAACCCTCCGTCAGCAAAATGAATTTTAATTCTTTTATTAGCAACATATAGATTTCAAGAAACAGAATAAATTTTCTTATTATTTCGGATTATATAAAAATCTAAAAAATTCTAGTATACTTGTCAAAGTTTTAACGAGTTTTTACCATCATAAAAATCAGATTTACTTATTACCTTCCTCATGTTTTACAGATTTACATTTATCTATCTAAATTCACTATCATTCAAATCAGAATATCTATGATGCCTTAAACTTAAAAAGATATCAATTGTCGACAGAGGATTAAAATTACAAACGATATATTTCGATATATCAAATTTTGTTTTAGTTCGACAATACTTCTGCCGAATATGAACAATTTTTATCTCTTTAGAAGACATAATGAGAAAGTATCTATCGAAGGTATCTATATATAGCTCAATTTTATTAAGTTTTTTTTTTAGTTAAGTAGCTATTTTCAATTTAATATTTAACTAATAAATATTTACATTAATGCAAATAAAACAGGGGATGTAACCTTATAGTAAACATGAGGATGACTAAATATGTCAGCGCATGACGCAGTTAGATATCACAGAAGTGGATCGCAGGAGTGCCGATAAGCATCGCAAATTCGGTCTCGTACGCGTGCACGATGCTCCTCCACGGTAGGGGCTATCACAAATTTTAAGCCAAATGTGCAACTAAGTACCTACTTAGGCTCCATTTGACGCAGGGGATTGAGATCACATTTGAATGGGAGATTTAGTCGACGGATTTTCGTCCTGAATTGAGACCATTGTGTCTTTTTAAAACGACCACCTGACAGCCCTTGACACGTTACCGTTTGCCTTTCCATGTATTTTAAGGGCGTTTCCGACACCACGGATCGATTCATTGAATTTCAACTGACAACGGAACTTTTCTTAATCTTATAACTTGTCACTTTTTGCTTTGTATCTTGATTGTTACGAAAAATTAATACGTAGACAGATTTTAAAAGTTAAAGCTACAAAAATTGAAATATCTAAAAGTATTATCCCATTTCATGATTATCATAATATTTGCAATTTCTTTTAATTTTAATAAATCTACAAATATTATTTTTGATAAAATCAAATTTATTTTCATATTTATTGTTGCATGTATAAAAATAATTGCCAACAAATATCAAACATGTACTTTTGCGCGAACTACCTCAATTTTAGCAGCTGTATTAACACTACTTTTTCCAAGCCACGGCGCCAATTTGCCCTAGAGCGTAACATGAAAATCTAATAGGCGTGTCCACGCCCAAAAAATTAGCCCAAATGAATAAATACGAACAGGTTCGATATGAAAAGAATTGACCCCTGGTGATTGTGCTCTCTTTTTTTCCATTGTTTTCCACTCAAAACATACATCATCAATTTTGTTAAAATTTGAAATATTTTTACCGGAATTGTAATATATTAATACGTAAAATGCAAATAAAATTAACCAGATAATTTTATGATAAACAAAAATAAAGAACGGCGATCCTTTGACAATACTTTCTCGGATAGCACGAGATGTTTTGGCACCCCAACGCGCAGAAATATTCGTCCCTCTTGTAATACGCCACCCCATCTATCGAATTATTTTGATTCTGCGATAATTCACCCTTAATACGCTGTTCCCTCGCTACGTAAAGCGAGAGGAAGAGAAAAATGGTGATTCGATCTTTTTGATGGAAATTCGAAAACATCACACGAGTCGCTCTTTCTAAAAATTCGGCACGAGAGATTAGTAAGATTTATAAGAAACGTGGAATAATCCTATTACAATTTTAAATTTAGAAATATGTTTGTGTGTTAGTACAAATATATTAATAAATAAAATTTTCAAACAGAAAAAAGTCGGTTTAAAAATAATATAATCTTATTGTTATTAAATTTTAATAAACATGAAATTATATGTGGTAAATTATTGCAATTACTCGAAATTTTGTAAAATTGTGTAATTAAAAATTGACATATATTTATACTGAAATTATTTAATACGTAATCTTAAATTAAAAAAAAATATTATTAATAATACTCCGAGCATTTATAATAATTTATATTTCAATACATTGTTTTATCTTTCTGCTTTCTAATTTGACTCTGTTGATATATTGCAATAATAATTGTTATTATTATTATTATTATTATTACATTATTATTCCCCAAGGAAAATTTTCTTTTATCGTATACAATGATCAAGTGCGAAGGAAAGCTGTCTAAAGTTTGTCGGACGGCTTAGCGTCGTCATGCAGTTTCCCTGGTGAAAGAATGATCGTTAGCACGATTCGCGTGAATCCTTTGGCCGTGTCGAATCGGATCGAGGGAGGAATGTGTCGAAGCCGATTTCAGCGTAATTTTTGGAAAGTACAGCCGGTCGCGTATCAACGCGCGCACGCGATAATCCGCCGCGGCGACCATTGTCAACGTGAAATTGTATTTCGTCAATTAGATTTTCGGCGTTTACGGTTGGTTAATCCAACGCGCCGGGCCCACAATGGACGCATGCCACGTGGACAGCTGTACACGTCGCGATACATACTTCTGCTCGCGCCAGATCACCCACCCTCGGGGACTTCGTCCGATTCTCGCATTATTATAATGTGGCCTCAGGCCTAATTTTACCAGATCACGAACCCGTACCTAATTCATTGTCCGTATTTAGGGTCGCGACGAGTGCGAGATTAGTCAGTGGATCCGGATAATTGGTAGTGATTCTGCTTCGACTAATTCGCGATGATTGAAGTGGAAATCGTAGAATGATTTAAATATTTGTTTATTCCGATAGATTATATTAATCGAGATCGAACAAGAATTTTAGTATGATGTTAGTGATCTTGAATTTAATGATAAATATTACAATCTAAATTAAAATTTTAATTAGAAAAAAGGTTGAAACATATTTTCTCAAGCTATAACAAAGTTAGCTTGTTGTTAAATATCAAAAGAGATAATCACACCTCTTAAGATAAATAATATTTTATTATTTTTACTTCCAAGTGTGTCAAAATGTAAATCAATCCATTTCTACAATTAGTTTCAAAGTAAACAATTCATATTAATGTATATATTTAATAAATAATAAACTAAATTTGAGTCAAATTTAATACATTTTTTTGGTTAAACTGTTTGCAATATTATTTTAGTAATTATCAATTAATGACATATAATTTAGTAGAGAGTAGTAGAAGCAATGACGATCTATAGAAACGATTAAAAATAATTCGAGATGGGTAATAATTTGATGTTATGAATTTATAGTAAGAGGATTTTTCTTGAGGCATACGGTTGCGTTATCTTGTTTATCTCGTTCATAATTTAGTAGCAGTATTTAACACAATTGAGATATTAAAGATCGAGATAAAAATTTCTCGAGAGAATTCCTCCGTTTCGACAGCGAAAGAAAAGCATTGGCGAGTCCTTCGATAGCACTTTGCTCTTAATTGAAATGCCTTGAAGATCGTCGCCCGAACGGACGACGGATTTGAATATTCCTTCAGCTAATTCCCGACCGACAAAAGATGTTATTCTCTCCTCTTCTTCGTCTTGAACTCGCGAACCTCTTCCTCGCTCTTTCGTCCCGTGTTCCCGGAGGAGTCGAAGTTTGCGCCGAGCGTCTTGGTTAATCACTATAATTGATATTCCGCTGATATCACCGTCGCGAGTAACGGAGTAACGCGGTAACGAAGTAACCCGATTAAAGGGGGCCTCTCATTGGCTCGCTCGCTCATTCTCTCAGATTGAATTACATTATTACCACCGAGATGAAGAGAGAGGGAGAAAGAGAAAACAGGTGAGGCAGTTAGGAAACTGTCGCGAACTAGACAACGATCTTCGAATCGGAGAAGACGACAAATAAATACCGATGAAATCGACATTATATTCTCTAGGCTCATTGTATTGATACCTTTGCTTTTTGCAATTATTATTCGCTCGCAATTATTGCTCATACTGATTCACTCGATATAAATCGACAGAGAAATTGAATGACTGTTGCAAGAAGAACATATGTATTTTCGTTAAAAACTATAATGTACACTGGGAAAAAAATATTTGGTATTTGTGACTAAATTAGTTGATAAAATAACTATGTTTAGAAATTCCATTTTTATTACTGTTATAATGTTATAATATAATTTTACATTTTTAGTTCTACCAGAAAATATACAGTTTGTTCGAAAGTTACTATAATTATAGGTAATCATTGCTTATGTAACTGCAATATTGCTATTATTTTTCTTACTAGCGATATAAAAAAGTATTATAGTTTAATAATAGTAAAAAATTAAATATATAACGATCAAAGAATAAATGGAAAAGATTTAAATGAAACATAATTGTGTCTTAACATAATATAAAACTGTATTGTAAATAGAAGTTACAGCTAATGCAAGTAAGCCTTAATTTCTTAGTAAAATATTGTTTTCAATATTAATTATTTGATAATAATAAACTATTTATTATTATTAATTATTTGTTCAAGTAATAATGCTTTGATTTAGTAATACTAAATGATGGATAGCACAATACAATCTATCGTAATGACAGTATTATTCTTGACTATGACATTGTCGCTATTATCTTTGGAGTGAAATATAGAGCGGTCGCATTTACGAACCGAAAATGATTATTATCCCGAAGCGACTCGCGCGTTTCCAAGAGTCGAGACAAAGGTGTCGTGACACCCGTTCTTTCCGGCAGCAGCGATTCGTTTAGCAGGAACAATGACGTATCGGCGACTTCCGGCACGCGGGGCCGACCGCCGGAATCCTCCGCGCGCAGCGCACAGGACTCCATTGCGGCAAATCCTGGGGAACCGTATCACGCAAGGGCGGTTACGAGTACGGGCCGCTGATTTCCGACGTTAATGACATATTTGCAACAATAATGTTCTGTGTAAACGAGTATATTATATAATGGCAAAATGCGCCGCCGCGGGAAACCGAGAAGTGCGCTCAGGCTCGGACTAAAAAAAATCTCTCAATAAAATAAAACATATATATAAATATTTTTTACTTAAATAATATCAATATATGTAAATTTAAATTATATATATAATATAAAAGAGCGAATAAAATTGCATTTGACATTCTTTTTTCTTTTCTTATATCAATCTTTGAATAAAGCTTTTACACATATAAATATAAAATATACTAGATAATTCAAACATAGAAAAAAATTTGAATTTTTTATACGGATAATCCAAGTTTAATTTAAAATTTAAAAATTAAATTAAAAATTTTTTTAATAATGTACTTATTATTATTATTATTATTGCTACACTTACTGCTGTATTATTATTCTAAATTTATAGGTACTTTCTTTAAAAGTATTTTAAAGTAAAAAAATTTTCTAATTTCTAAAATAGTAACGCTAATGTGACACTGAATACATTGCAATTTGTAATTTTAAGTAATAAAAAGATTATTATAAACTATTATTTACGTTATTACATATTTTATATTTTAGATTTCAATACTTCTAAGAACTTTAATATATTATAATATTTGCAATTTTGAAATTACAAAGTTTACAAAGCGATGAGCACATATGTCAATTCGTAATTCAGCTAAAAAATTACAATTTGTATAAAATAGAATAAAGAGGTATTCGGATGTGAAATATCGCATTGCTTCTGATGTCATTCAGAAATTTCTTATTATATTGCCTGTCCAGTCCGACCCTGAATGCGTTTATGAAATGTACGCGTGTGGACGTGCGCAGGTTGTTACATACCGGTCGTATACATATCGTGCACACGAAGTACTACTCGTGCGTGTACACGCACGGGCCGACACGCGTGCGTTTTCCTTGCCGCGTCGCAACGTGGGTGGAAGATACTCACGGTCGCAGGAAACAGCGCATCATAGTAATAACCGTCATCAAACGACAACCACTTAGAACCAGGTCGAGTTCCACGTGGAAAATTCGTTGTTTTACATCCGAATGCAGGGGCACCGTGAATCGCTGAAAAGCAACACGAGAAAACAATTGCAAAGTTTATCAACTCTTTAATTTTTTTACATTAAAAGAAGATTGCACTATTTAATCGTAATGTAATTTTTAATAATTAAAATGTTAATAAATAATTGTTAATAAATAATTAACAATGCATGCCATCGTAATGCTGTAGGCAATCTTAAATGCAATAAGAGTACAATATTTTATATTATTTTTCCTAAAATTATTTGTTTCAGCCAATATAAAATACTGATAATATTTAGGAAAAAATAATTTTTCTTTCTTTTCAAAATTATATTAATAGATTTTTTAGAATAGAATAAGTTGAAAATTGTTCAACTTAGGTTCTCTAGATATTTTGTATTATTTAGGTACCTTATATTTAAATAATTTAAATATATAATTTAAATATTTAAATAATTGATTTTAGAAGCTGTTATATTTGTTCCTGCTTTTCTCGCTATGTCTTTAGATAATCGAAAAAGGACTTGTAATCAGGACGCGCGAATAAAATACTTTTTTTTGTACAGATAAGTAAACACGTAGCAATAAGTTTTTAGTCGAATTAGTTCAGATCCAAAAATATCGGAAAAAAGGTGATAATTTAATGACACACTTTGATTTAATGTTTATTGCCTTTTTGCGAAATCTGTAATTCCAAGCATGGAATGCTGTGTTGATTTTGTACCAGACATGCTCGTTCACGGACGCAGGAAACGGCGCATCATGGTAATAACTGTCATCACACGGCAACTAGTTAAAGCCGAGATGAAAGATTCGCGGAAAATTCACCATAGCTATATAGTGGTCAATAATATTTCAAAATAATCTAACAGAAATATATACCCAATTGAAATAAGACAGTTTGAAATCTGTATATATATATATAATGGTTACTACATAATCTGTTTTTTTATTAGAAACATACATATTAAATTTTATGAATTTCCCATAGCAGAAAAAAGAGAAAAGAGAGTTAGAGAATTCAACTTTTTAATTGTATGTTAATAATAATAATAATATAAGTCTTATTTCTTCAAGCATATTTAAATATAATTTCGTATTCGTTTAAGTTTAAATATATAACATAATTTTATTCAAATTCTACTTTCGCGCGTATTTGTAGTATATCACAAGCAAAATTCGATAATAAACAAATTGTCTTTTTCTTATAGAATTAATATTACAATTTGGAAAGTAATTATAAAAAGTAATAAATTAAGATTAAACATAAAAGTCATCGACAATTCCAAGAGCAGGCAGAAACGAATAAACTGATAAACCCATCGTTGGTTAATGTCGCTGGCTGATTACGCGAAACTCACAAAGTAAATTTGATTTAACTGAAGCATCGTTCGCTAACGAGCAGTCGTGATGTTGGCATTAAACTGTCCGCAATATCCGCCATTTCAAAACGGGCCGCGAATGAAATAGGGAAGAAAAAATGGGAGCGGGATAGAGACCCGAGGTAGAGAGAAAGAGAAAACGAGACGGACGGACGGACAGAGAAATTACAGCCGCATGCTGCATTCAGGAAACGGCGCATTCTATTGTACTTTTGTCATAGTTAAACTGTCAGGCCGATTCTGCGTCAAGCCAATTTATGCTCACGTGTCCCGATTCGCCGGCGATCCTCTGCTGCTACACGTACCCGGCGCACGTTATGCTGCCCCGCATAATTCCACAGAATTTTCTGCGGCTGCATACGAGACGTAACAAAAAAGAAACGGCGAACAACGGTGCTCGACATTCCGGAACAATTTGCGTGGGTGCCAAGTGCTCGTTCACACTAACACGGGGATTCTTACGCAGGATCGCACAAATATTCGTATACCGTTCTATTGGATTAGTAGTTTGTGAAACTAACCAAATATCCTAATAAAAAAGGATTACTTTAATTCTTGCTTCCAAATTTGTATCCAAAGATATGGACATACAGTGTTTTAATTTAATTTCCATTTAAATATAGAAATTTTTATTCTACTATTTGTACAATATTATGTATACAACTGTATACATAACATTATATAAACATATAGCAAATAATTTATAACATATAATTATAAAAAGAAGTACTTGTAACACTTCTCGATTACAATACACGATCGAAAAATTCAAAACATTTAACAAATATTCAAGATATTTAACGTTAACACACATTATTAAAATTATCTTAAAAGAGTTATAAAGCTATTTTTAATATTTATTATTTCTTTGATACTTCTTTTGTATATTTCTAATCCCAAAATTTTTATGATAAAAAATAATAAGACTTAAAAAATGAGTAACGTTTTAAAAACATGAAGAAAAGAGGTCACAAAAGAATGATATAAAAAAGTTATGACTACGACAATTTGCATAATGTCGAGTAAATTAATTAGCGCATTGCTACCTAGCGACGATGATCACATGCGAGCCCGATTCGTTTGGAACCCGCGAAGTTTATTCCAGCTTAACGATCGCCGCTCCCTCGGACGGTTCGCAAATCGCAAGAGGCCGGGACTCGGCGGCA
This sequence comes from Atta colombica, assembly GCF_001594045.1. Lineage (NCBI taxonomy): Eukaryota > Metazoa > Arthropoda > Insecta > Hymenoptera > Formicidae > Atta > Atta colombica. Next base: position 2,318,678 of record NW_017259576.1, on the reverse strand, counting down.
GGCAATTAGCGTAATTAAATAATAATTGAAAGGAGAGAACGGTTGGTCGAGAGCTAGTAATCGAGCCACGCCCCGAGCGTTCGTGATATGCCGACCAATCAGGCAGGACGACAATTTCCTCCCGACTTGTCTTGATCGAAACTTCATAAAGAGTGTGTTCTCCCAACAAAAGCACTCTAAATCCAATAAGCTTCATTCGCGATCCTCACGGTCGCTAACTAGTTGAACTGAACTTTTTAAATTATGCATTAAGTAATGATCGTAGCTTCATAACTATGTCTATTGATCGTCGCATTTATTATGAACTATTCTAAAATTAATAATTATGACCGTTATGTTTGATCGATAGGCGATAAATAAATGAACGATTTAATCAAACTAACTTCTTTAACTTCTTCTAACTGAACTTTAGACATTCGTAGAAATAAACAATTTATTAATTTAGAAATTAATTAATTTCGAATAGACTTAATTTAATTCGAATAGACTTAATGTTTAATTAACCATTAAAAGTTTTAAATATTACATAAAAATATCAACTACAAATTTTAGAGAACAATTCACAAAAATATTTGTTGTAATTTGTTCGTAAATATCTTTTATGATTCAATTCTCTTGCAGTTATTAAAATACGCTTCATTATTCGGAATTCGATGAATTTGGAGAGGATGGAGGGGAGATTTACCTCTATTATGTATTTTAAATTACTCCCTTAATAATTGCAACATCGGAAAAGTATCGAAAGTACAAAACGATCGGCAAAGACTTTCATTCGCGGCACGTAATCAGGCAATTAGTCGAGGCGCTAAAATATTCTATGGTTTCTAACGAAAAGTGGTTTATACGTACTTAAATATAGGCTATTCTGTTCAGCCGACGCTTTCGATGGACGCGATGTACATGAATAAAACATTATTTCAAAGGGTTCAAGAAACAGACAAGCTTTGAAAAACACTACTCCTCAAAAGTAATATAATTCCTTCCGCTCGTTAATAGCTACGTAATATCACGTTTACATCATCTAAGTATCATATACATCTAGAAATATTGCATTTTCCTGTCAGTTTATGTATTTAGACTCGATGTATTCTTTTTAAATAAAATTTTATGACGGAAATGTCAACAAATGTCTCATCCGTTAAACCTCAAACTAAATATTTTAAATAATAATTAATAAACGTAATAGTGCTTGAACTGAAAATTATAAGCTTTAAAAAATATTATTAAATACGCTTTACGAGATCCGCTTTGACTAAATATGCCTTCTTTATTTGTGTTAAATATCTCAAGAGTACATTTTTATTTGTCTAGATTTTTCAAATTTAATTCGCAAAAATTTCGTGATATCACATAATTTAATAATTCCGTATTATTAATGAAATAGTGATTCTTTTGATATAATGTTTAGCAAAATCTACTGTGGAATAAAACTGCGTTTCGTGTATCATATATCATGTTGATAAATGAGTGATATCACTTAAAGTGGGTCGGAAGAACAATTCGAGTAACATCCAATGGTTTTAAACGTGTAACGAAATAAATGTGTAATGACTCGCTAAGGGTGGGCTTCGACATCTAGACACCCGGTTCAGAAAATTACGTTATACCAGCGGGATGTCTGTGATTGTAGTCGATGACGTCAGCAGCATCGGTCGTATAATGGAATATTCCAGTGTATGGTGTGCATTAACGATTCTATCAAAGTGTTCGTTGAAGAGTTTACTTTCGTATAACGCGAACATAATGATCCGAAATTCTTGAAAATTATTGTCATAAAAGACTATTTATGTGGAATAACTTTGCATTACAGCAAGAAAATATTTTAGGATCATTTAACATTTAGAAAAATAATAAGCAGAGAGTTTCTTTGAAAACGTTAAAATTAAATAAAATACTAGAATTAAGTTTTCTTAGGTATCTCAAAAATGTGACTTCTTATTCTTCTTCTTTTAATTGGCATTCGCCGCCTTTCCTGCTATGTTCTGATATGATCATGAAGTCAAACGTAGTATTGAAATTAATATAACAGAGTAAATAAAAAAACAACGTGTAAATACATTGCTCGATCGTAGTCGGCCACACTTTCAAAAATTCCAAGAAGCATTTCTGCTTTCGAACTCTTATATAAAATAACATAAAAATAACATAAAGGAAAACACCCAGTTCAGTTTTGTCAGTTGTTCGTATAGCGATCTTCTTCTAAGAATATACAAGGAGAATATATATATATATTCTCACAGTTAATTGAGTTTTATTGACGTTATATCATTTGAATATACGGAAATGCGATCGCTGTTTATTTCCTGGTCTTAAGTTTCTAAGGATTTCACGGGCTCGGAGCCCGGGCTCATTTCCCGGGAGAAAAACGGAACGATAAAGTGTCTTCACGACCATTTTGATGGCGCGGATGGCAGGGTGTGGGTATAAAGTATACGTTCTCTTTTCTAGTGTCTCGGTGATTGCCGGAGTGCCGAAGTACCCGAGGCGACGATGACGACGGCAACGACAGGCGATGGGTGGGTGGATGGGTGGCCTCGTGTGTACGGTCTGTGTGCGTGTGGCTCTTCGAGCGGCACCAGGATCTTCCAATGAAATCGCAGCGCATATATATATCGGGTGGTACGATCCGGCGCAGACGCGTTAGACAAGCTGAACCGGGCGGGAGGGTGCATACTTCCACCCGCTCGACTTGGTGTGGCGGTGCCGTCGCCGTCGCCGCCGCGGCCGGGGTGTGAAAATCAGGAGCGCGAGCTGCGGAGGAGCGAAATGAGGGTGGCGGGGGAGTGCCGGCAATGAGTGAGAAACTGAAACACCCTCCGGGGTCCAGTGGACTACGGGAGAAGGGGGTAGGAGGGAGAGCGGAAAGAGGGAGGATGAGGACGCGGGGGATGGTTGGCGGCCGCTCGAGTGAGAGGGAGAGATTGCCGCCATTTTACAGTGGCGCGGATCTGCATAACGATCAGAGACTGTCGTGTTTATCAAAGCTTTTCTCCGCCATCTGCATAATTTTCTGCCGCGTCGGGGATGGCGAGAAGAGGTGGTTGGGAGGGAGTGAGAACGACGCGACGGGATAGAGAGGTGGCGAGAGAGGGTGGATACTCTTACTCTCCATTCTCGAGTGCATTTTATGTGCACGACTTATGAAACTTTAACGCCCTTACGAATAAATTACGCGGGTAAGCACCAACCGCTGCAGTACCCTCCAAACGC
>NW_017259576.1:2299802-2315368 GCF_001594045.1 Atta colombica | reverse complement strand
TATTCAGCCTTAAATATAGGAGGCTATCTCTATGTAAAGCTTTGATCGCGTTTTAGCTGATAAAACCGATGTAAAGACATTTTTATTCATCGCGCGTTGTCTGAGGAACATACAAAACAATTTTTCTTAATCTTCACAGTTTATGTTTTAGAAAACATTTTTAGTTGAAAGAAGTAAATATTAAAATTATATACCAATATAATCTAAATTAAAATATATTAGTATGCAAATTTAATATAACACGATAACAGTTATCTTTGCACATCCAAAAATATATCTGATTTCAACACACCTTTCGATGAAGTGATTAAACAGAATCTAATTTGAAACCTTTTTTTATCAAGTATCGAGAGAACACAAAAATCGATCTTTGTCGAAATAAGCCGTCAGTCGAGGACATATGCGTCACGGCATCACGGGCGAATTCCCAGAGCAACCGTTGAGGAAGAAAAATATTTAGTGACAGTCCCCACATACCGAAGGGGTGGGGTACCCGTTATTAGGGCTCTTATTAGCCCAGCATATGGACCAGAAGGGCGACTTCAGATAGCGATCGCGTCAGTTCGGCCCTTCTAGCGATCGCAGATACATACAAGCGGCAGTTTACAGTAACAGGTCCTATTTCAAGGGATTACAGATAGTCGTAATCTGTATCGGCCATCTTCCGCCTTTCGATCCGCCAAGAGAGAAATGCAAATGTGCGCTTCTTTCCGACCGCAAGGGACGAAGGAGAAAAAAAAATGAAATAAAACCGCGACGAAAGTAACATTACACTTCATCCCCTGTGGTGTATCGTTTCGCATATTCCGAGATCCTCGATCGCGACGATAAAACATACTTGATATTTCATAACGTCATCGGGCAATACGAAACGCTTGTCACTTGCGAAAACTGGTGCGTCATATTTTAGATGAATCATGCAACTTTGTAACTGGCAATAACTCTTATAATTTTTACTCAAAAGGTCCATACACACATCTTACTTTTATTATGATAAATGTGCGTATTTATCGATAAAAATAAAATGTGAACTCAGGCCTAAAAGGTAAAGGATAAAAGATTCTTGATGCAAAAAGAGAAATATTTTAACGCTCATCTATTTTTGTAATTCTGTATTTTCATCCACTAAAACGTATTTATATTATAAAGATAAAAATAATATTTTAAGTAGTAAATATATAATATCGTTTTATACTATATATATAAAAGAATGAAATAAAAATCTTTTATTATATTAAATATAATATATATAAATATAAAATATAATATATTCAAATCCAGAACTTCTTTTTGTCGATATAAAAAAAGCATGTATAAAATGAATAATCAAACATTGTGAAAGTAACATCCTGTGGTTTCAGTGAGACTATAAATAGATACGTGTTCATAATGTTTGATTATTCACATATATGTTTCTTTTATTTCGAATCAAAGGGGAATCTGGAATCGAAGCTTGACCAGTCATTGTACTAAAAAGTGTCGAGATCCCTACTATACATATAATGGCGTGAACAAATTTAAATTAAACCACTAGGGTGTTTATCGGTGAACCCGAACGAACGAAACGGTCGAACGGTTACCGCGTTAGTTCACCTGATTTGGAGGCTTAATGAGCCCGTTGACACTTTGATGCAGGGCGTACCGCGTGTCGCCAGGGAATTGCCAGCTCAATAATTCAGAGCCGGCCGTAATGGAACTTGTCCGCGGAACTCGATCTATCATAGGAAATTGCACGGAGCCCTTTTACCGGCGCTCATAAGAAACATACATATTAGAGAAATAACGGTCAGCTCGCTCGCCTCGCTTGCTTCTAACCCGCTCGTCTGTCGTTTCGCCTTCCGAGAATTGATTAGATCCCGGAAATCAAACGAACAAACGTGTGGATACACTCCCGCGCGCACAAACTCGTCTTTGCCAGTGTGAATACATGCGTGAATACATGTGCTCACACGAAGGACGGCATTCTCTCTGCAGAAAATGTAATATCGGTGAAAAATGCAATAATATTACTGACACACGCAATATAACACCCTCGCAAATCATAACACATATAGTTTGAATATATCTAATTCTGCTCAAAATCTATTGAAATAATAATAAGATAGATATAATCATTCATAAGTCATTTTAAGAAAAATTATAACGATGTCATTTAATACACATTTGACGATGATTTTGTTAATAATAAACTTTTAACTAATAATAACTTTTATATTATTTTTTTTATAATTATTTTATATAATTTATCAGTCAAACCCATTTAAAAATTAATGTGTCAAAAATTCATCCCAAAATCATCGTTAAAATTATATCGAATGACATCATTATGACATATTTTTGCTAAAATTCTACCTGATGTCATCGTGATCTTATTATAATGTTATGTTTTACCTACGTTATTTCTACGAAATCTTAGATTTCCAGATGTTTCAAATCATTCGAGAATGACGCATTTTGAAAAAAATCTTTTTATAGCTTTTTGCTACAAGAAAATCGAATCGGAATTGCCGAAAACGTCCGTATGTGAAAAGACATGGAACGAAGCCGGAGCGCCTTTCTGTAGCGCGCTCCATCTCGACCGAAGCCGAAGTCGACCAGACTTTAGCGACGCAGCTCTCCGCCCGTCGACAGCGCGAAATGCCTCGGCATCAAAAGCAAAGCTCAGAGGCAATCATGAGCTTTCGAATGCAAAACAGCAGCTTTCGCCTAGCGGCACTCGGCACTTTTACATTTAAATGTAAACTTGCTGAGTGCGCGCCGCAGAGCCGCCTCGCCGTATCCTCCTTCCCCTTCTGGGGCAGCTTCCAACCCCTTTCCGCTCTCTCCTATCACCCTTCCTCCATTCTCTCTCTCCTTTTCTCTTTCTCTCTCTCTCTCTCTTTTTCTCTCTTTCTAGCTTTCTCTATCCTCCTCCCTGCCGAGGACGTAGGCGATATGGCGGAGGTGCCTGGATTTAATATTTTACACCTCAAATGTTCGGCGCGCGCGCGAGAAATGCAAAACAGCCCGACAGCCACCCTTCTAGTACCTTTCCCCCGCGTTCTCGTTCCCATCCTCGGCATAGCCATCCACAACGACTCCCCCTTTCAGCACGGATTGGATTTAAAACGCGCTAATTTGTCGAGCACGACACGACCCACGCTTACAGATTCTTACGTGTGGCCCGCGTGGGTTTCGCGCGCGCTACACAAATGCGTGCGTGTGTGTGTGTGTGTGTGTGTGTGTGTGTGTGTGTGTGCGCGCGCGCAGTGCGACGCGGGTGTGTGCATGGGCCACAGTGGGTCGCATCTAAATTTAAAATCTGCTTTGCATAATGCCCGACCCCGTCGCTGCGCCCATCGTCGACCCCGGGACCGCCTAATTGCGGGCTCGTTCGAGCCTCGTGTCCCTTCGACACCTACGGCGGCAGTCGTTCCCGAAAAACCGGCTCCTTCCGCCTCTGTCCCTGGCTCACTTCCGTCGCTTTGAATCGCCGAGTGAGATAACGTCAATGTCTTTCTGTCTTTCGACGGTATATGATCGATACATGTCCCTCTGCGAGGCGAAAATTCGAACGTTAAATGATCGATGCCTGCTTTTTTAACATCTAGATTCTTATGAGTTTTAAAGTGTTAAGAATAAAAAATTATTAAGAATAAGAGTCGCAGCAAACTGGAGAACGTAAGACGTATAAGCAGTTAAACCAAATGTAAAGACCATAAGGCAATAATGTAAGCAAACGCTAAAATGTTTGCTTATTGCTTACATTTCACTGCTTGCGTTTTTATGTGCCACAGCATTGAGGTTGAGTTTGATACATATGAAGCAAGTAGCACAGTGCAATCATAAACGTAATAAGAGCTATGACACACAGAAAAACGTAAGTAGTAAGCGAATTGGCAAATCACAGTGGAAAACGTAAGGCAATAATGTAAGCAGTAGCAAATCAAACATGTTGATTTGCTTACTGATTACGTCTTACTGCTTTTTCTGTGTGTGCTACGGCCTTAAGAATAGACATTTCTATGAATTATCAGTATTAATTTAGAAAATATTTGATAAAGCATTGAGTTGAAGAGAAATATTGATATGATTCAACATTACTTTTTTTTTCTACTCCAAGCACATGCTATTTAATTGTGAGATTAGAAATGCGCAGTCGATTCTTTTACATATATGAGCAATTGCATTGATATTTTCCTTATTACTCTTAATTACTCGTAAGCGAGATTGCTTTGTCTAACAAAAACTATAAAATAGAATTATAATTTATTAATTGTTAATAAATTTTAATATTATTACTGTCTTCAATTGTTACTTATGATACAATGCATAATGGAAAGCATTTTATTGTGTCTGAAGAAGAACAATTAGATTATTATCGGCATTGATTGGATAATAACGAGAATATGTTAGAAGTGTTTCAATAACAGTGTTTATATCAAATTGTTGCCAAATATTTCTAGCAGTGCTCTCATTGCGATTCAATTCGCACGCACGCGCACTTGAGTGATCGCGTGAAAGCCTGGTAGCGATTTTTACGCTAATTTCCAGCATAGCATCGCGCGTAATGGCAATGCGCCATTGAATGGTAATTAAAATTGCCGCTGAATATTCAGAGCGACCGCTTTAAAGGTGAATTTGCCGTCGGACACGGTACGCCGCCCCATAATTTACATCCATATAAGTGCGTCATTGGCGCGCGATATTGCGCGGCCAATTGCCAACAATTACCAATTACCAATTACGTAGCACGGTAACGAGGCGGAGCGCGTGCAATTGCTCAAACCGCTGCAAACCGACGTACGTGCGAGAACGTCGATGCCTCCTTGCTCCTCGAGGCCGGAAGTCGATTGAAGGAAACTCATTTCGAACAGTTCTTTCCTGGCGGTGGATAACGATTGCGGCAATTTAGTCCGACGTTGCAACGCAATCTAAACTGATACATCGAGTACGTATTATACGCCGATACTTCGTACAGATCAAGATACAGTATTTCCCCGTAATTGAACACAAAGAAACAAGTTGTTTCTCCTTTGCGGAATAGTGTAGCGTATCATTTTCAAGTGATTACGACGAATTGAAGCCAAATATTTGCTTCTACATTTATCCGAGATTTTATGAACAGTAAAATATAAGCTATTTGATTTCAATTCTTTGAAGCAATTGACAATTTTTATCTCCTTGATGCTGAGATCTAACTTTTCATATAAATAATTGATTTTACTATGCAGTTCTAGTAACTTTAATATTATTGACAGAATACGTTAACTACATTATCTGAAGATTAATATTGATTATTTGATTCAATTAAACTATTATTATCAAATCGTTATTATCAAATCATTGCAAGCTTTATCATGTCGATTGTCATATAAAATAGAATTGTTAATGCTTGGAAAAATTTCAATATACTAAATATATACTCTAAAATTGATATATACTCAAAATATATACTCAAACTCTTAATATACTCATAAACATTTAAAAATAATATTTATTTTGTTATTGTTTGTTATTGCTTTGTTTGATTCTTAATTAAAATAAATTTTATTAATTATGATTCTTTCTTATTAATTTCATTTTTGTTATATTTTTCATTGATAAATAAAATTTAAAAAATTTAAATAAATAATAATGCATCTTGTATATAACTATTTGTTCTTTTTCGGATTTACAAGAAGCTATTGTATTTATTATAACTTAAAAGCTTACTAACTTAATATATGAGTTTATAAAGTGATGATACAATTGGGAAGGGGATGATTCTAAAACATGAAAGAATAAATACAAAACATAGAAGACATTTTTTTCATATGAGGTTTTATTTTCAAGAAAATCGATTGTATCTTTAAGTATTCGCTTGATATGGATTTAGTTCATAAATTAAAGCATGAGGACACGTTAAAAAACATTCATAAAAATTTTGAAGAACAAAATTGCGTATTTTTTGGTATAATAGATTTGGTATAATAGTTATATTTAATATAATATGATAGTATAGGCAAACATTTTCAACAATTTATAAAGTAATAAAATTTATCATACGTAAATATCCTTTTTTATTATGTATTCTCGATTATTCAGTACAATACAAACATGAGACACTATATAAATATGAGATATAATAGTCTATAAAGTCCGTTAAATCGAAACATAGATTACGATCCACTTGATACTACAAATGTTTTGAAGCATTCTTTAATCTATCAGCAAAATTCTTTTTTCTGATTAATCAACCAAATACTTTGAAGCATTTGTAGCGCTCACTGGACTATAATTCATCTAGATCTATAATCACTGCATCTATAATTAAATGCATACTGTGTATACAAATACTGTGTATTTTTATTTAAAAAATAATTTATTTATTAAATAAAATCAAATTATAATCAAAAGAAGGCTATAAATCGATTACCTAATTATTGAATCAAATTATATAAATTATATAAATTATATGTATAATGCATAAATAAACTCAATAGGTGTCAATTAGACAGTTTTTTTTATAGTATACAATAATAAATAAATATGTATGTTTTAACAGTATTTTTGCACATGCCTGTAACATTTTCATCCCTTTATGGGAGTCGCGCACCCAGATGTGATCATTGTATCCCTGTTCGAGGAAAAGTTCGTCACGGTGGTCACGACCGAGGTCGTTCCGCGATATGTGCTTAATGTACTATTAAACTCAGCCATTGTGTCGACGATTGTCCATCGTGCTCACAAATTTACTTCCGCCGCACCCCCATTCGTCGTGTAGGTCCGTCCTTACGTTCTTCAAGAACGAAAATAAAGAAAACGAGCACGTGTCATCCTCATTCCAACGAAGAAGATATATACTAAGATTCTCCCCATTCCGTTCACCAAACCTCTGGTCATCAGTCGCATTTTCGAATTTCTATTCACAGAGGGAACAGGGAAAAAATCGTATATCTCGCGGGATAGAAGCAGCATTCATATGCTAAGGCATTTGGCCGAAATCCCCGAATGATCCTTGCAGAACGAACTTTCCGACATAGAATTTGCACAATTTTATTTCATTTTTCGTAAAGTAAAATTTTCTCTATACTTTTTTTGCGAAGTTTATTTATGGACTATTTTTTTTTATATTTATCAACATTAAATGTCAGTTGTTTGCATTTTTGTATCACTAATTGTCCTTGTAATATTCATTTTTTCAAGTAATGCCAAACAAATTAAAATTATGTCTATAATTATGTCTATAAGTCTTTCAGATTAACACATTCTCCTTTCTTGTAGTTATGTAAAACATAACGCGAGACTCATAGGAAACTTTATTAAGTAGAATTAAACAAAAAGTGATAAAAGAAAATTTCTTTATTAATAATTTTTAATATGCAGTCCTGGCGCATGAAAGAAATAAGTTTCAAATCAGTTTATTAAATATAGTGGATTTTCATTTATATATTTATTTGTAAATATGGAGTTGTATATGTCGAAAAATCGTGCCTATTGATGAAATCAGGCTGATAAGAGAAAAATGAACAAAATAAATGTTATAAAAGAAATCATGGAAAGAATCTCTTTTTCCCAAAATACAATACGATAATTGAATGTATGTTAAGCTCACCAATTAAAAATCGTATATGGAAATTATCTGTATTATAAAGAACAGAATGTCTTGCCAATTAAACGTTTACAAATTTTTAATTTCCTAAGGATGTAGGAAATCTGACACATATATATTCTATAATAAAAAAAAAAATCTATCCTCAGAATGCTGTATAAACCGTAATATAGCAATAGCTGATGAGATATGATTTTCATTGCAATGAAAGTCGAATATGGCGTTGCAATTTTTATTTTACCATAAGTTATTGAATCCTACAAATTTCTCAGAGTTGTTCAGCAATCACCGAATAAAGGCAAAGCGAAGAACGCTAATGTAGCACTGCAAATTACTAATGTAGCCGTAATTACAGAGTCGATGATAAATCGACTTTCATGAATGGGAAAAGATGAACATTGCTGAAGGAAATTGAGATTTACACACGGAAGTTTATTCAGCAAAGTTTATCCGCTGAACATATTTTTAATTATTAATTGTTTGGTACTAAATATTAACTTTTTATTAGCAATATTAATTTTCTAACTCTAGTTAATATACTTAAGCTTAATTACGTTGACATTATTTTTGACAATCTGCAATTTGGCTGATTGTTAACCATTTATTTTGTATCAAAATTAATCTAAAATTTTTTTACTTTTATGAAATATAATTGCTTAAATTTTTTGCATATAATTACATTGCTTTCTGTGTATCATAACAATCGTGTTACGAATGATTGACAATTTTCGGTTCAGTACATTAAGAATTGCATTGTCGAAGACGCGGTTCCCTCTCGTTCGACTATAAATTAATAATCTCAACTCAACGTTGCGAATATCAATTTAGTGGCGCGCGATAAAACTGAAATAAGGGAGCCGGACGGTCCGCGACGGCGCATCGAGAAGAGTGCATACCTCTTGCCACCGTTACTGGCAGTTTCCTGCGATAACCCCAGCATTATACTCATCCCCGGTGAACGGGACGGGGAATTCACAATGGTCCACAATGACTGGGCCAACATTACGAATTAGGCTCGGTTACGCGTTTATTGCCGATTCCGGTTCGGGCCAGCGGCGTCGGTGCGTCCTTCCCCGCCGACGTCGAGGCGAATCGACGGCCGGGCGTCGCGCCGCTCGACATCGACGCCACTGCCGAGACGAGAAGTATTAGCATTGGTTAGCTTTATGGGGCGTTCAGTTCCGCCGTTCTCTCTCGGCTCTGACTCTGGACTCTGTGGCCCTCACTCATTCGCGAGAGTGAGATGAAGGGAGAAGGAGACAGAGAGCCGCCACGGTGCACAGATCAATAAAATCTGTCTGTCTAGAAAAGTAATGCCAAATTGGCTCTTCGTTCTCCCAGCACGTATAAACGCCACAAAGAAAGCGGAACAACGAGTGATGATTTAAATTTCGTCGATAAGACGCCGATTTCAACATGAAATTTTGGCTGCTCGTGGAAAAAATATTATATTTATATCTGGAATATTATATTAATTATCTGGAAAAAATATTTTATTAATAAAATAAAATATTTTATTAAGAAAGAGAAGAAAGTTAAATGTATATTCTGTGTGTGTGTGAGAACAATCTCCTTGAATGAATAAAGAATGTGACAAAATACAAAATATGATTAATTAAAAATAGAATAATAATCTCTTGAGGATGTCTTAATAACAAAAAATTAATTACTGTTGAATTTAGATAACGAATGAATATCGTGGAACACTGCGATTTTTACCAAGTGCGTGTGTTTTTTATATAGAATTATTAGTATTCTTTTTTTCTCTGTTTCTCTTTCTTTCTTCTCATTCTCTCGTTGTGGTGACTGGCGAGAGTCCGAGAGAGGGTGGAAATTGGAGCGCGGTAATTATTAATCAATTTCCGTATTAATTGTTTTCTGGGCGGCGAGCTTAAGTGGTATGTTGTGTTCTGGTTCTTGGCAAGCTCTGCCCCGTAACCAGCTAAAGTGTCATGTGAGAAGATTAATTACGTCGCGGCTACGTTTTATGTGTGTCATACGAGCGGGTACTCTCTTCTTCGGCCGCTCGATACGACTCGAAGTAGGCGAGGTCACGTAAAATCTGTTTTGAAGGAAATCACCCAGAAGGACGGTAAAGTTTTGAAGTACAGAAATATGACTGGCTAGAAAGATTTTGAAATGGCAACTCCCGGATCAGAATTTATATCAGATATAATCAATAAATACATATTATATAATATGAATATTAATAATCTACTATGTTTAATCCATTTACGTATTTAATGTCGCTAATTGTGAATAACCTTTCAACGATGTTTCATTGCAATATTAAAACAAATAATTGATGTTTTGTATTGTATTTTGTATTACAATGCTACATATTTTTTTGAAACGGGCAAATACTGGTTAATTATGACTTAAAATAAAGAGGTAAAGGGTTGCAATACTTTTAGCAACTAAGCATGAATCCCGTAAGATGAAGGTCTCATTAAGCTTCCTGCAGAAGGCAAACATTTCTTTAAACAGACGTGACTCGCTGATCGTACTCAACAATCGTCCGGTTCCCTTCGTTGAGCGGGGAAATGAATAAAAAAGGGGTACATGAAAATAAAAGAGATCCGCGGGAATGAGATTTCGCCAGTACTCCCATTCCAGAGCCACGAAAGAGCCAAGTTAGTTTTATTTTACAATCCATCGACTGCAGCGACACGCAGGGGTGGTACCCCGGTCCTTCATCGATAGCAGTCGAGGAATAAGAGGAAAAGAGAGCTCGAAAGGGAAACGGGAAGAGCGAAAGAGAGAGACAGAGAAAGAGAGACGGAGGAATTCTTCAGGACGGTTGGACGGGCGTCGCGACGGGGGTGGAACGGCTGTCAACTAGTGTTTTAAAAGTTTGCGACAGCCTACAAATTGACTCGCTCAGTTCTTTTTAAAAGCAGCGGCAACCAACCACGTCCCGCAACCCGCTTTCTGTCCTCGACGCCAAGACCGTGTCGACAACTGAAAAATCCAGAAGTATTACTCCTCGTCACGAGAAAGATAATTTAACAAAATATTGAGCAGATCGTTTAACAAAAACATTTGTTTTTTTTTTCGTCTTACTTTAATGGATGTATTACTTGCTTTAGGTTATTTTCTTTAGCAATAGAAAATTAATTTAATTTGATAAGTTGTGTTATTTATAAAAAAATATTTGTTTCTAATAATTTTCTGGAAATGAAATTATAAATAGAAATAGAAAATTCTTTTAATTAACAATTTATATAACTGAATAGTAGATGTTAACAAAGTCTCGCATATGAACGTTTTAGTTAAAATAAAGATTTAACAAAATATTTATCTGTTTCTAGAGATGGAAAAAAGAGTAACTTATCAAACAAAATTTTAAATCATCTCACATTTACTTTTGAAATGATATGAAATTCAATAATATAAAGATTGCTTCTTACTTCTTTTCAATACATATAATAACAAATAGATGTTATATGTGCTATTATTAGAATATATTTTCTTGAAAACATAATAGATATGTTATATGAAATTGATACGACAAAATATCTCCAATAAATTGTATCGAGAGCTTTTCTCTATCATCTATTGTACATTTGATCACCATTCTCAAGAGTATTGCGAAAAGTTGTGACCATTCTCGGACAAATCGACCTCTATCTAAAGAGACGGTCGATCCTGTATTGCGAATATGCTTGCGTGCAATTCGAATCCAGGAAGTTTAAAAGTATTTCGACGTAAAACGCGGCCATTTCTCATATTTTCTATGCAAGCACGCTCCGCCGGGGGCGCATTTGATACACTCTATTAGTTGCATCTCCCGACTGATTTATGAAGTTACTCTCCGCATTATTATACATTTCCCCCGTTTCGAAACTGGGATTTACCGCAGCGAAGTTTAGTGGCTCACGTATATTCCATTAGGCAAGGAAGATCAATAGATGTTCTGTCGGCTTAACATCTAAATTCTTAGAAATTTCGTATATAGCGTACGAATAAAAACATTAAAGAAATGTGAATATGATATAATACGAATAAATATCATAATGTTAGAAAAATCATATATTTTTGGATCAAATATATCTACATATCTTATTTGAAATTTATATATTCGGACACGTTTAATTAAATTTACTTTCATTTAACATGTCCTTATTAAAATTTTATATTTTATCAATTTTTTTTTTTTACGCGCATGTAATAATTAATGTTTACATTTTATGTAAAGATTAATTATCACGATTAGTTACTAACAGAACCAAATATTTAACACATCAATCAATTGCTAAAATAAATACCAAAGTAAAAATTATATTAATAAAATAATATAATCCTATGAAAATCTTAGAGACAAAAATTTTTACGCAGTTAAACATGAGAGATGTGTCTATTAAGTAGGTATTTATTTATATTACAAAATTAGTTGGTTCATATTTAGTAAATAAATATGTATAGAGCGCGTCTTAAGCGGCTCTTAGACGATCAATGTATTACACAATATTTGATATTGCACAATATTATTAATTGTCTAGAAGCTATATTGAACTTCTAGATAGTTTTAAATTGTTTAAAAAGAGCATTGGTAATATTGTATAAAATAGTTGTACTATAACATTGAGCGTCTAGGTGCCGCTTTATAATAATAATGAAGTATTAAAAACTTCTCAGTCTTCTTCCCGTATAGTTCTGTAAATATCATCCTCAATCCTATAAGTTCTGGCAAGTTTACCTCAAGCGGCAAGTCTAGTTATCAGGATACCCAGACAACACATTGAGACATAAGACGTCTTGAAGACGCCAAAGACGTCTCAAGTCTCTCTTTTGGATTCTTTATGTTGTCTGGGTAGTTTTGAGATTGTTTATGTTTCTTCATGAACTTCCTGCTATATAGGCAGAATCGTCGACGGATGCGATTGTTCAAACATTGAAAAATTTTGCGAGAGAAAGGACGGTGACTTCGGATTGCTACTCGTGGACGTTGATACAGTATTTAACATGAACGAGTCACAATTTGTATCTCTATCTTGCTCGTTGTACCATTGATTTCGGGCTGCTTCCACGACTATCCAGAAATACACGCTCAACACTGTAATTATTATCAATCAATCTTTGTACAAAATAGGCATTTTTTTTTAGTTTAATAAATCAATTTATCTTTACGATAGATTTAATAACAAATCATTAAACATCATTCATAATGCTAGATGGATAAATATTTCTTTCATTTTTAAATACTTTTGTTAAGATTTCTTTTAGAGTAAAATTACTTTGATAGTGATTCATAAAAGTATATCTTTTCGATCTATTTATATTATCAAATAATTTTCAAACTTTTATTTTAAGAACAAATTAGATTAATAGCGTTTGTTTATGTTTAATCAACAGACTTCACAAAGGTAATTCGGGATATAGGTATATGTATTCAGAATTCAATTATCTCAGAATACATATATTTATATTAAATCACAAAAAAAAGATTAGAGTACTTACTCAAATAGAGACTGCATATCGTAGTATACCAAAAATATAAGGTAGTTCGTTGATCATATATCATATGATTGCATAGCGACACAGCCTGATCTATTAGGCTACCCATTTGTAAATACATCCAAGGCACGGCAGCCGTATGTCTCTTCTGTGAACGTACGCGGAAGTTAGCGTGATCGTTAGCGAGTTGAGACAAGGCTGTTACGTGCCCAAAATACATCTCGCGGATAAAGAATGTTTGACGAATTTGTATTCGATCGGCGATATCGCTATGACCTTTCGTAAGAAAACAATGAAAATCGTATACTTCGCTTATGAACAGAGTATTGTAAAAAAAATTGTGTACTTTGCTACTAAATATTTTGCAAAGAAAGAAATTAAAAAGTTTGTAAAATTTCTCAGAATACTTATCGGAATTTAATAATTTCTAAAATTAACTTAGACATAAATAAATTCAAAATTAAATATAAAGATAAAAAATAAAATATATAGCAAAGTTATCTCTCAAATTAGTTGAATAATCTTCCTTCGTGTCATCATAAACTAAACAGCTTTAGTATAACTTAAAATCGATTTATGAGCAGAAAAACTATTCAATTTTCTTTTAAACACTCACCGATAGCGATCCTATAATGAGGAATATACTCGCTGACAGAAACAAGACTGCATATATGAGAAAACATATCAAGGCACTTTCCGCTAAAATGTACAACGCGTTATTTTGTACGTTTGTGGAAGCAATTCGCGTATTTAATAATAAGCATGTCAAGTCTTACCTTTTTTCTTTCCCACTACGTACTTCTGCATTGCTTGCATCCAATTTAATCCTAGTATAGCCCAAGTCTTGGCAGATTCGAAAAAATCATCATCGCTATCTCTTGAAAAAAACTTGCTTATCAACACGTTTATTAATAAAATCGAAATGGACTGAAAAAAGAATAAATACACGAAAAATTGAATGATTTACAAATAAATATAAAAATATATCTATTAATATAATGATTGATATAAATTTTCAAAACGGCATATCTTTGTACAAAAATATTTCGACAACTATTTAGGAATTATTCTTGTATTATTGTATTTTATTTTTTAATGAAGTAATTTAATACGAATAAAAATATCTCTAACATAAAAGTAATACAAGAAATTTCCCTTAAAATATATCTAAACTCCAGACTTAAAATAACGTAGAAAGTATGATTAATTAATTTGATTTTGAATTCAATAATAATCATCCATTATATTGACTGCCTCGGCACCGGAAATATTATGTGCCTGCTTACATCAAAGGAGACTGAAACAGATTTTATATTCCACATTGGACTTGATGTGTAATTATTATAATAATGTGACAATAATTATTGTAAACATTTTTCGATATCACATTTCTTTTCTTCGATACGATTACATTCGATATTAGAATCTAGTTATAGATAATACGTGAATTAAAATTAGACAACACCGCTGTATTATGTGAATGTATGAAAAGAATACGGGAATATTCTACTATGAATACATGAAATCTTGAACTTACCATCGTATATGCTCCGATTATCCTCGTCGCGAACGACACGCCAATACAACGCATCATGACGAAAAAATTATTCGTGTGATCGCTTTGCCTCGCGGATACAAAATGAAACCGGATCTTACGGCGCGGGCGTCACTTTTCGTGTTACCTTGTCAGACAACACTTGCACGTTGTAAAAAGTGTAAACACACGTGGACAGAAGTAAATACACATTTAAAGCGACAATCTCCAAAATATTAATTTCGTTCACGATTATACCGCACGAGCGAGACCCCGGGAACAATTGTCATACCTTATAATTAACAGGAATAACTAACGCTGTTTCATCCATCGAATAATGTGATGATTGTCAGACAAGAGCCTGATTTAAGCAGACGTCACGAGAATAGAATCGTTAGAATCGTTCCGTATTGTTCGATGTTACTGTCGTAGCAAATAATGTTGCTTAGGTATTACAAACTAGAAGAAACATATCATTGGCTGCGTTCAGCAAAGAAAGCAGCTTTGCAACTATTGTAAAATTCTTGAATATGATTGGTTTATATGTTTAGATCCAATGAAGAACTAAGGGCAAGACCAATCATATTAAAGAATTTTACAACAGTTGCAAAGCTGCTTTCTCTATTGAACGCAACCATTGGTACACCATTGTAATCATGATAATCAAACATATCATCGTTTTATCATATGTTTCTCAATAGAATCATCCTTAAAAAATTGCAAAGAATTTATCCAAAGGAAATTATACTTAGAAATTATATTAAAGTACACTTTATCAAAATTTAAGTTTCGATTGTGTATATGTATTCACGCGTGCACTTCGTTTTATATAAAAAACTAAACTTTGACTAATCGTTTTAATTAGATTATAAAAATTCTATGTGTTTAGAAGAAAAATATTGCAGTTGAAATTTACATGATTTTTATTTCCAGAAAAAATAGGAGAACGTACATTGTATTTATAAATTACTTTAACAATAAATAATAAACAATAAATAATAA
>NW_017259576.1:2285710-2299702 GCF_001594045.1 Atta colombica | reverse complement strand
TTTTATTAGCTGCAAACATTTTTTTAAAGAAGTTCTAAATATATTAGATTTGAGGCGTCAAGTATCGTTTGCGGTGTGATTATCTCGCGATTATCTGTAGATCCGGATTCAATCCCACCTGTGCTCATATATGCGATTTTTCGCGTTTAACTCTCTTAGGAAAAAATGTTTTAATATAATAATTAATCAGTATATCGAAACACTTTTCTTAAGGAAAGAAATCGAAAATGGCTCCAGCTGATGATTAAGAGATCTTTAATCATTAGTACCGTTTAGATCCGATATTAACTGTAAATTCTGCATATAATTAGTGGATATATATATATATATATATATATGAATTTCATACAAACACTAAGTCTCGAAAACACTGGGCCTGTTCTTTTTAATTGAACTTCTTGCACGGTTCATCTTTCTCTTTTTCTCTCTAACATGAAGAGAAAAGGAAGAAAGATGAGCCATGCAAGAATTTTAACTAAAAAGAACAGACCTACTATATAATCTCTGCTCCGCTCTGAGATACGCGCATGCGCCAGCATTCACGCAGTTCGCCACATGTTCTTTTTACAGCGTGGTAGATGTTCTTACTTTACGCGTACTTTATTTTTCCGCTTATATATCTAAGAAAAAAGTGATTTGTGATAAACAACGTATTAATGACAATTCAAGACATGGACATCTGTTTAAATGTAACGGCGGGTCCAGCTGTCACAATGAAAAAGGTAGGTGTTTGGTTATGGTTAGATTATAGGTTAGGAAAGGTCTATAAACACACTGCATATGTGCAAAGAATTTGTATAGATTTTATTCAATTGCGTGTAGAAAATTGAAAACGTAAGAAAGAGGTTGATGCATAATGTAAAATAAATGTTTGTATTTAGAATACATTGAGAAGAACCAAATCTTTCAAAACCTCGATTAAAAAGTTAAAGAATCAATCTTTCCATAAAGATGCAGTACTAAATAGCAAAGAATCAAGAAAAACCATGGATACGCAAGAAATAGGGTACAAAAAAAGAATAAAACAGAAGTCATTATCAGCTATCTTTGCTAAAAAGTTGAAAGAAGCAAACTCTGTCTGTCGAAACGTACTACATCCTCAAATTCTATCTCAAAATAAAGATCTAATGGCAAAAGCTACAAAGCCAAAAAGAATTGAACAGTCTAATGTAATAAGCAAAAAGAATGTGAAATCTGATAAGATTTCTTCTACTGTGAATTTTGATTCCATAAATGAATCAACTGTGTCTTTTACAAATGCAATAAAAGAACATATTGATAGAACCCCGTTGGTGAAAAGGAAAGATAAATCAAAGGTTGAAAATCAATCAAAGAAATCATTTTCCACTATATTTTCAAGTCAGTTAAAAAATCAGAGTGAAACAGATTTATTAAATTTGACTGAAAAACATAACATTTCTAAAAATAATTTTAAATTAGACAAGACATGTAAAGTAATTAATGAATTACCAGTTTTAAAATCTGATAAGATTCCTTCTACTGCAAACATTGATTCCACAAATGAATCAATTGTATCTTTTACAAAAACAACAAAAGAAAATGTTGGTAGAACATTGTTAGCAAAAAAGAGAGATGATTCAAAAAGTGAATCGAAGAGATCACTTTCTGATATATTTTCAAATCAATGGAAAAATCAAAATGAATTAAATGCTCTAAATTTAATACAAAAACATGGTATTTTTAAAGATAATTTTAAATCAGATAAGAAATATAAAGTAACTAAAGAATCATCTATTTTAAAAAACACAAAGGAGACAGATATCTTGAATAAAAAGAAAAAAAAAAGAAGTAAAAAGAAAATTGTAAATAACAACAAAGAATCGGACGAAAATCTAAAATTAATGCACAGAGCTAGTGGAAAAATGTCCTCTTTATTTGGTAATAATCCCGATATACCAACCATAGGCCAGCGATTTGTAAAACCTGTAAATGAACCAGTTTTTACAGAGATTACTTTCGCAGATCTCAATATTCATCCATATATGGTTAGTATTTATGATAACAAACATTTGCAAGGAAAATATTTGCAGCAAAATAACAATTTATAATTCTTTTCACAGATATCAAATTTAAAGCAAAATATGAGTATAACTAAAATGACAACTGTTCAACAAAAAGCGATCCCTCAAATATTCTCAAATAAGGATGTTTTAATAAGATCTCAGACGGGATCTGGAAAAACATTAGCGTATGCTTTACCCATTGTTGAACTCTTACACAAAATTAGACCTGAACTTAATAGAAATAGTGGTTTATTGGCTCTTGTAGTTGTTCCAACAAGAGAATTGGCCTTGCAAACGTACGAGTGCTTTATTAAATTGGTTAAAGTAAGTTAGACGAATAAATTTTGCATACATTAGCATTTATTAGACATATCAAAATTACATTTTAAATAATTTTAGCCTTTTACGTGGATCGTACCAGGTTATATAGCTGGCGGAGAAAAGAGAAAAGCGGAAAAAGCTCGGTTACGTAAGGGATGTAATATATTAATATCTACTCCTGGTAGATTATTAGATCACATAAAACACACAAAAGCATTGAGATTAAATGATGTTAGATATTTCGTGTTAGATGAAGCTGACAGAATGCTTGATATGGGATATGAAATGGATATTTCTGGGTAGGTTTCATATTTTTTTTATTTTGCAAAAGGAGCATATTAATTTTGTATGTAAATTAATGCAATTGTTATTTAATATGTTAATAATAAGAAAGAATATAAATAATAACGTGAATATAATTATAACGTTTAGTTATAATAATACGTTTTTTTGTAATTTAGGATAGTAAGTGCTTTGAAAGTATCATGCTCTAACAATGAAAAAGAATACGACGCTATGAAAATATTTAGACAAAATAGTAAGAAGATATTTACAGATGAAGAAATTAAAGAAACTTTAAAGGAAGATGATATGAAGTTCAAAACAGAAGAAAATAATATTGATAGTAGTAAAAAGAAACAAATATATCATTCAAGCGACGATGATGATAGCGATCATGCCGCTAATAGTATTGTACTATCAAAAAAAAGGAAAAAAGATATAAAGCATTCCGGCATAAATAAAAAATCTGATTCGACAGTAGAAAATATTCAAAACGTCAAGCAAGATTATGACAATCAATTGAATAGACAAACAATTTTATTGTCTGCGACTTTGACACAAGCTGTTGAAAAATTAGCGGGTCTCACAATGCACGATCCAATTTTCGTTGACGCAGCTAAAAACAATTTAGAAGTGAGCGGGGGAGATACTAATGCGATTAATGAAGATCTAATAGTTCCGCAAAGTGTAATTCAGAGTTACATAGTCACTCCGCCCAAATTAAGAATGGTCACTTTAAGCGCTTACATCGCCGGGAGATGTCAGGTAAGAAAATCTCCATATTATCAATAATATAGTATTGTTGTGTTGATTTAAGATTAGTGGACAAGTAGCATTTTCCATTTTTTTTTTCTATAGACTCCTGGACAGCATAAAATACTGATTTTTATGGCTACGCAAGATATGGTAGATTATCATACCGAAATTTTGTCTTCTATTCTTACGAAATCAATAGACGATGATGACGAAAACTCCAATCCACTGGTTGATGTAGAATTCTTTAAACTACACGGTAATATGATACAGAAAGAAAGGACAGAAGTTTTCAAAACTTTCAGCCAAGCGAAAAGTGGAGTACTATTGTGCACAGTAAGTTTTATCGATAAAATACTTGAAATGTTTACGAATATATTGTGAACGTTGAATTTTTATTCTTTTGCACATTATAAATATTTTAAATTTCTTTATTTATTTACTCTTAAATATATATTGCACGTATAAGATATTTTATTTGGAGCCAATATATATATATATATATATATATACTTAAAAGAAATTAATTATTATATAAATAAAAATAAAAGCGTATAAGAGAGATGGGAGCGTTGAAAAATTAAGAGAGAATAGCGACGAAAGAATAACAACGGAAGAAAAGCCAAGAATATCTGTCGGCACTCCCTGAGCTGTAAATTACTTCGTGGCTTATTCTTTCAAGAGGGAATTTAATACCTCTGGACCCACGCTGTGTTCGGAGGTTAAAAATTATGCAGACGCATGAAACCTTCGTAATGAGTATAATTACGATCATTTGTCTGTTCTCCGTGCTTCACAGAGTAATTGTTTATAGAAATCCAAATTTTGCAATAACAATTTTTTCCTATTATTTTTTTTGATTAATTACTAATAATTACTAATCTCCTGTGAGACCCAAATCGCGGGACTCTCCAATAAAATCTTTGATGGGAAAGTATTTCTTATTCGAATCGAAAAGTAAACACAAAATATTTACCTGTTTGTGATAGATCACAGAAGTGCCTGTTCCACTAATTGCATTCCACAAATAGCATAATTAATCATGACGCGATAATGTTTGCGAAGTAACGGATAACTTTCTTTCTCCCCGCTGCTAATTACATTCGTATTACATTGGCCAAATTAATCTGATGTCGAATAACAGAGCAACTTTCTGATTCACATTGAACTCTCGGTGACTGCTTTAACTGCCGTAATTACCGGTGAAAGCGATCGATTTCGTCATTAGACGCGGGGATAGATTGTCGAAAATAAAACGACACAGCGAGTCTCATTTCTTCATCGACCAATTTAGATTTTAACATGAAATACTGTTATAGCACTTTCACGTGTCTAAAAGTATCGCAGATATCGGAAGAACGCGTATAAAAGAAAGAAAAAAAATATTAAATCGCGGCAGGCTTTGCAAATTATAAACTTCACGATCGGCGTCACGCAAACGAATGACAACTTACGCATCGTGAAAATTAATTCTTTTCCATCAGGCGATTTCTTTCTTGTGAAATCGATGACCGATTCGAAAATTTTGAAGTTTCGCCGCGGGCGCCTCTCGTTAAGCTCTATACTTTACAATTAATTAACGATCCATTCTTTCGAATTGCGCGTATAACGAATCGCCCTATAAAGAAGATCAAAATCTACAAAATTGATTCTGAATATAACGGATATTCATTCGTTACACTTTATAGCTTTCTTTTCTCACAGTTTTATTCACTCTGAGATTTCATATGCCATAACAAAACAAAACAGTCTCTGACAAAACAAACTTTGAATAAAGAAATTACTCGTGTGAATATACTTACTGTGATGAAGCGAGGCAATTATAATATGTAGAAAGACTAAAATTATGATCAAATATATTT
This sequence comes from Atta colombica, assembly GCF_001594045.1. Lineage (NCBI taxonomy): Eukaryota > Metazoa > Arthropoda > Insecta > Hymenoptera > Formicidae > Atta > Atta colombica. The sequence goes on along the minus strand of NW_017259576.1, from coordinate 2,294,460 downwards.
TGTACTTCTTTAGAAACATACAGATATATGATGTTATTTCATTATTAAAAATTCTCAACATTTTATGACAGTATAAACATTAATCAATTTATATATCTCTAACGTTTTAATTATTCTAGTAAGAAACTAATTCTCTTGAATTATAATATTTATTATATTTATATATTATTTTTTACATATTTTTTTTAGTTGCGTTATGCTAATATAGATTATTATTAAAATAATCTTTAACTTCATGATTCTTGATTATAAAGTATAAGGAATATTTATATATTTTATTTTTATATTTCATCGTTTACGTTTCTATAGAATTATCCTGTAAGATCATTTTTAATTTTAACATTTTGAAAAACCGAATTTAATTCTAAATCTACAACATTTACTTTTGTTGATTTTAAATATTTAATTGCATTTAATTGCATTTAATCGTAAAAACAAGTAGATTTATCATTTATTAAAATATAAAAAATCAAAAATATTAAAAATATGTGAATAATTACGCTGCTAAGAGCATACTACGAGTTTACTTGTTATTAATAAACCGATGAATCCCAGTTGCGTGAACATATTGACATAATTGCTAACGTTGGAGCAAACACAAGAGGGAGAAGGAAGAAAATGGAATAATTTATTGTGTACTTAGAGAGACATCGGGCATATTTAACTTAATGTTGACCAATGGAATGTGCGATGGCAACCGCCCACGTTTTATGGCGTCGCTATTACGTAGGTTTTACGGCCGCGTTATTAATTTTCACGTTGAAAAACCACGAGAGCACCCGCGGCCGGAATATTCCGCGGCTCTCAGCGGTGGTGGATCCGGATCCACGATGTGATCTATGGCCCGAGTGAGATGTTTTGAGCGGGCGATCCGTTCTCGATCCCGCGGCTCACGATCCCCGGTCCCTTTCTTAAACGATCGTTTGTCTTAATCGCCGCCATCGATCGCTCTTCAGCGTGCCGCTCTCTTTATGTGTGTTGAAATCGGTGGCAGATATCGTGCGCTTGTAGCGTTTTAATGTGCCAAATGCAGTTGCTATGTTTATGAGTGCTGTACACGTAATTACTTACATTAAATTTTAGAGAAATGTTCTTTAAAAATTAATTAATTTTAAGTGATAACTTAAACCATGATAATATCATTAATTAGTTAGTGATAAACTAAATTAGTTAATATTAAACATTAAAAGTTCAACTAATTTATATTATTTTTTTTTTATGTATAATAGACATTCTGGAACTATTTTCACTATTCGTGAAAATTATGTAGGTTAATTATTAATGTGTTTTTGTAACACTTTTTAGTTTTGCGCGAAAAGGAGGATTTTGGTAAAATATTTAACAATTTTAATTATATAAATGTAGATTTAAAAATAATTTTGTTTAGATAATCAAAATAATTATGTAGAATGCTCAAACTAGTTGCTGGAATATTAAAACTTTTTGTAGCATCAACTCTTCGTTTTATAGTTATGTCGATTATCTCACAAAATTATTTTCAGATCTATGTTTATAAGTTAAATTTTTAGATATTTTTCATACACGAACGAAATGTTGTAAAATTCCAATATTACAGGTCGATTTTTCCTTTCATTCAATTTCCTCTTTTTGTTTTCATTGATATTTTTAATCGCACGAAATAAATAGAAATTGTTTTATCGATATTCATCAAGCGATAAAAACGGAATCATGGGGCGAGTTCAAGAGATTTGGTCCGATCGACATTTATTTCGATTGGTTGGGGGGTTCCTTTCTCGTACTCTTTCACGCTGGCGCCCGGATCGCGCCGTCGTCGACGTATGGTGAATTAATAGCAGGAAAAGATGTAATAAGAATACACGGATGCACGTCCGTATCGTGCCGCGAAAGAATTCCGGGGTGCCACGACGCCCCCTACTGATGGTCTGGGATTAGTCCTCGGGGCCCGTCAAGCGGAGAGGCCCGGTGAAGCTTTCGCCGCGGTAAATCATCGCTAGCCGAACGTCGAAATCAGGGCTGTGCTCAAACGTTCGCCGTTGGGGTCTCGCAGCGGGCGCTCCCGCTGCCAGCCGTGTGCATTCACGTCGCCACAAAACGAGAAATCGCCGCGGTTTGTAAGACATTTGTACCAGCAGGTCGCAGACTCGCCGTTGCCGCTCTTGTTCATGGAACGAGCCACTTCTCGTAGAGTCGGAGAGCGATAACTACCGAGAACATTGTCTCGGACAAATTGCAGGGAAATGACAAGGTTCTGGTTCTCATCCAAATTGTTCAATATCACATTCGAGGTGCTTTGTACTTGCTTTGTACAGATCTAGAAAAGATCTGAAACTACATCTTTTTTTATAGAATATACGCGTGATGTAACTTATGAATAATTACAATATATTATTTATTGTAAACAGCAAATTAGATTATTTTTTATTCTTATGTTCAATACAGGCTCTTTGGAAAACATTTGACGTGCAAATTACCAATTAAGTCCAGTGTGTAAGAAAAAATATTTTTTCTTTTCAATTGTCTAGGATGTCGCAGCTCGAGGATTAGATATGCCGAAAGTAGATTGTGTTGTTCAGTATACCGGTCCAATTTCGGCTAGAGATTACGTTCATCGAATCGGTAGAACTGCGCGCGCAGGTTGCTCCGGTACGGCGACAATCTTCTTAACGCCCTCGGAAATCGAATTCGTACGGATGCTCGAGTCAAGGCGCATCAGAATCAAGCAGCAGGACATGAACGATGTCCTGGATAAGCTACTGGGACCTCTTTCCAAGCACAACTCCGTGCAGGCAGCGGCTGTCGCCCTCCAAAACGATTTCGAAGATTTAGTACTGGAGAATCGGCAACTTGGTGCAAAAGCGTGTAAAGGTAAGTGCAATATTTTACGATTCGCGCTACGTAATAAAAGTATATATTTTTTCTTTGATTTTATAAAGTTATTAGTCATTTAAGATTTTAAACCAGATATGTTGCCTCGGAAAGAATCGAAGTATCTAAAAATTTAGTTAGATGCAGATTTGAAAATAATTTTATTGAAACATCAAAATAATTATGTGGATGCTTAAACATTGATGACAATATTATAAAAAATTTTAACATTGTAACAATTAGTAAATGTCCTACATAATTATTTTGACGGTTCAAACAAAACTATTTTCAGATTTGTATCTAATTAGATATTTCAGCATAATCATTGCTTCCGTATGTATGAATTTGGTGATACTATAACATCAATTGAATAATACGATAACAAGGCATTTGTTGTGTTAAAATAAATAATTATATAATCCTTTTCTAGTTATTAACATATATATTTCTACGTATATTTTAAAAATGCGCGTACAATAAAAGCTTAAATCTTTGCTTTCGTGAGAGGCAAAGTGTTGATGAGGAGTTGCGAAGGATGAGTGAACATCTACTTTGACGCAGTTGGATTGTAACGAAAGCGAGCTGACTTTCAGGGTAGACTAAGCCAATTCCAGCGAGCACCCCACTCGCATATAAAGCAACCCCTACGCGTACACGTTATGGGGCTCTTATTCCGTCTCCCTTCACATTTGCCTCGTTCGCCACTTGGATATTTACATAGTCTACGAATGAGGAGGGATGATCCTGTTTGCTATGCTATGGTTACTCTATTAGGGTCGTTATGGAGAAGAATTTATTTGCTGCAATAATAAATCCATTATACCCGGTCTAATACTCGTGAAGTAAAGACATTAGCCCTCTTCACATTCACGATGATTTTTTTTCCCGCAAATCTATTTGCTTTTCCATATAAATATCGCCGTTAACTTGTTGCTTTCTTAAATCTTCTTCTTGATTATCCAGCTTATTTATTGCTGAAGGTAAACTTTGTCGGTTATAAATACGAATATGTATTTAATTCTAAATTTTCTGTTACCAAACATGAAAAGCTTTAGCAAATTTCTGCTTGTGAAGCACTAATAGTGACATATATAAACGAATTTTGCTTATCTTAGAAGATTATTTTTACGAAAGTGCATTAACGATTGGCGTTACGTCAATTGCCATAACCGCACAAACGACGAACATTTCCAAAAAGGAAATTCGGGACCATTAATCTTTTTAAGAGGTTTTCAAGCTTCGAAATTATCCCGCATCAGCCAAGCTTTACACGAAGGTTAGCCACGGTTTTTGAGCGCTTAGCCGCCCCAGATTTGAGTGACGTTACACAGCTAACCACTTGACCGTTCCTCCGCACGTACTGAGTGATTGATAGATTAATTGCTGCCGCCGTTCGTGACCTCGGTATTGCACTTTTCGCATGAAAACCGAGGGAGCGAATGAGAGGAAAGCAGGAAGTGGATAACAAATTAGTTAACATCTTTCGATATATCTACTGAAACCATTTGCGTTTATTGTCTGTCATTCGTTTGTTCTAATATATGCTCATAGCGATAAAATAATTCCAAATGTTTGATAATTCAAAATCTCTTGTAACAAAGACGACAATAATATTGAAAAATATTTTTATTGCGAAATATTTTTGTTTATCTCATGTATAATAACATATTATATTTGTATTTGCTAGTATTGATTATATTTTTCATAGATTTTTTTTACACAAATAAGAATTATTTTCAGATATTCCAATATTTTTTTTATTTGCAATTTTATTGCAATTTTATATAATCATGCATTTAATATAAGCTATTTTACATTTTATACAATTAAACTGAAAAAAAATCAGCTATACTTAAATCAGTGTGACATCAGACATAATACAAGGCAAGTATAGGAATTAAGATCGTAAAAACGTTCGTATAACAGAAGCACAATAGAAAATAGCGCAGCACGTGAACACATTCTGCGTTCTTTGCGACAATTCCGAAATTTATTTAATTCGCAACTGATGCGAAGACCGGTCGACGAGCAGAGAAGTGGAAATCTCGCTAATTCGTAATATTATCACCCCAATAGAGCCGAACAGTCTTCAATAGCAAGTACAGCTCTATAGAACAACCCCCGAACAGCGACCCTTGCCACTAACCTGGGAGATTCATCCCTCACTCCTATAACTCATATATACGATTTGAGTCTCGTGTCGGTCGGCTATATTCCATTCATCATAATTCTCTGTAAGTATTTTCTTAATATTATAACTTAGCAGAAATAGCATATAATAATTAGATCGTAGATTTGATTTTATTTCAATTAAACTTACTTGATTTAAACTCAGGATAATAATATACGTAAATTTAAATACTTGGTATATTTAATACTCGTGCAGATTTAAGATGGCTATGAATTTCTCTGTATTCTATTTTTCATCAGTTTATAATCGAGATTTTATATAAGCACTTGTATAAACAAAAATTTATATATTTTTATATAATTTTTATTTTTTCTAATTATTGTCGCGACAATATTGTGACGATGCTGAGCTAATATCACGTACTCGTCGCGAGTTAGATCGAATTCGCTGTATATCGTTCGCGCGCCTTTCACAGAGGGTAGCCGACACAATCCAACCACTGAATGTGACTTCCGCCAAAACCACTTACGCTTTGTGGCGAGAGACTCTTAACAATGCGATACAGGATACAAATACAATAAGACGCAGTTACATCACTTAGGAACAATGCTACCCCACTCTTATATCCCCGTTCTTCCCGCCACTCTAGCTTCTCAGTTAGACACCGCCCCCACGTGTGATTTATGTGCTAAATGGAGAAAAACATTTTTCCCTTTTCAACGCTGACACCAAGCCACAAGAAAGACTCCAGCAGTGTTTCTTATGCACAGAAGGGAGGTGCCGAGATTGGAAGCAGACGGAAATCAGGACGGAAAACGTTGAGACATCAGTCCTATCGCGAAAGAATTATGAAAATTAGAGATACTTACTTATGAAAATTAGAGATACTTAGATGAAATTTCCACTTCAAGTGGAACGTGTAACTAAATCTATTTGGCCATATATAAATCATGTCCATTATATGTTAAAAAAAAAATAGATGCCACATCTATACACAAAAATACGATACATTTAATTTATTTGAAAACCGACGATTAAAAAACACGAGATATTTTTTCCTGTTTTGTATTTTATTCCATTATTATAACCATTTATATAGACGTTATAGACTACGGTCTACTTAATGTTATAAACATTCTTTGATCAATTAATAAAATTTTTTCTTCTGATTGTTTATTTAAATGATTCTTCGAAGTATTTTTGTAACATTAAATAGATCGCACCTGTAGTGTAATAATCTTACGCGAAATATCTTCGCTGCTAAAACACAGAAATTTAAGCAATTTGTGACGCTCGGTATGAACAACTGGAGGCCAAATTTATCCTCTCTATGGAGAGATTTTTCACACGGAACCAACGGTGTGCATATGTCGAGTTCTCTTAGAACCACAGATCCCCCGGGTTTCTCACCCGTGCGCACAAGCAAGAGACGTTAAGAAGGGACGCGAGGGTGACTATTAGCTGCAGCACTTGACTCGACTACCCCCTCCTCACCGTTAATGCCTCTTAATAGCCCGCCACGGGGCGCGCACACACCCCACGGAATCGCGCAGTCCAACCCCCGTGGAACCACCTAATGGAACTGCGATTAATAAGGGCGCACTACATGTAACTGATCATTACATCCGAGAATTGCACGTGACCTCTTAAACGTAAACGAGATAAGTGTACTTGACGCGGCATTTCTCGATTTTATCCGTATTTTACACGTATTCCATCTTGAGAGACTATACGAATTTAGTGTTTTATTATTAATTGCAACGCACATTTGCGTAATAGTTTGTAATGAGTTATGATAAAAGTTGCGATTAATTTGAACACATACACAATACATATTTATTTCTCTCATAGAAATATAGAATAAAAATAAACTGCGCATTTCTATGAAGTTTACACTTTAGAAAGAGAGAAATAAATAAATACTTGAAGTATATCACTCTCTTTCTTTCTCTCTTTTCCTCTAAAGTATTAAGTTGAAGAGAGATACGCTGATATGTTCAATTCTTTCTAACGCAATACAACAGTTAAGATCAAGATATACAATCTATACTCTATACTTATATCTATGATTTCTCTAAGCACAATTGAAAGACTCCCTGGAAAAACGTAATTATGAAAAGTAATGGAAAAACGTTACTTAGAAAAGCGTTGCATGTTTTTTTTTATTTAAAAAATGTTAGATGTAACGTTCTTCTGGGAAGCCCTTCAATTATCGCATTTAATAATAATAATTGTGGTACACACATTTTTTTATCGTACTTGACGTGTCTACAAATAATCTGATGCATATACGTACATATCTGCAATTGGAAACAATGAGTAGGTGGAAAAATAATTGTTTTATTTTACATAAAAATCTTTCTTTTCTGTAGCCTACGTCTCCTGGATGCGTTTCTATTCAAGTTATCCGCGCAATATGCGCGAGATATTCAATCGAAAGGCGCTTCATTTGGGTCACTATGCCAAGAGTTTCGCGTTGAGGGATCCGCCACAACGAATCGGCGGAATCGGCAAGAAGCTATACGAAAAAGAAATTTCGAAACTCAGGCATAATAACCGTTTATCGAGCAAGCCGTAAGTATCAGGATTTTGTTTCTTTTTTCATTTGCGAGATGTGAATATGTTTCACGGAGCTATCGCCTGGATTAATCTTAAGGATGAAAATCATCGAGTTAAGCGATCCATTCTCAAAGTCCCGTTCGTTTGTCCCTATCGAGGCGTCACGTATGGGCATGATTTCGGAAGCGCACACTTCGCGTCACGCACAGTTGCGATAGACAATATGCTTCCATTTTGGGAGAGGACATCACGAATGGTCCGGCTGTTGATCCGCTCAGCTGACGTTTCAGCCGCGCGATCGCGAAGCCCATCGTCTCCGGAGTGACGGTATTAATGACGGATTCACGCGTGGCTTGGCGTGTTAACCGCGACGCACATCCACTAGCCCTCCTCTCTCTCGCCACCCACCCTCGCACGCATACAGGCGTAGGGTACGTACACCGTACTGCACTACGCCGTGTGCGGGATAGCTCGGCTCCTGGAGAGGTTGGACACATCAAAACTGTCGCTCTGTGTCATCCGTCATGTACGACGAACGGGCGGACGTGTTCTACGGTGGCTGGCAACCATAAGCCGTATGGCTCTCATCGTGTTCGTCCTCGTTGTGGTCCCCGTTCTCCCCCGGTCCGCGTTCTCTCCATCTCACTCCATCTAATTCACGTTCCTCTCACTCGCTCACGAGACAAATGTATCTCATTCCTTCTCTGCCTTTCTCTTTCTCTCTCTATCTCACGTTCTACCTTCATGCGGTGTGCATTTCACATGGCACTCTGCTGGCTTCTGCCCTTCTCCAGGCTTCTCTCCGTTTCTCCTCTCTATCTCTCTCTATCTCTCCATTGTTCATAATTATACAATACGGCTATTAAACAGACTGATGCGACCGCCACTTCCGGTCGTGGCTGCGCCATTTACGGAAACTACGGGACGAGCACGAGCCTCCCTCCTCTCTTTGCCCCCGTCGCGTTGTTTCGTCTCGCTCGTGTTCTCGAAATCCTGAAACTGTCACCTACCTACCCATTCGCATACTTCTTCCCCGCTCGCGTGTGTGCCCTCTTGCGTGCCCTAATTCTTTTTTACACGAACGTTTCTCGCCCTCCATTATTCTACTTTCAATGTTTTTTACTGATATAATTTTTAATACCATATAAATAGGATATATTTTACTACAATTTTTCTATTTTTTATTTTAAATATGAATTTATAGAGTGCAATT
>NW_017259576.1:2261325-2285610 GCF_001594045.1 Atta colombica | reverse complement strand
TATATATATATATATATATGCACAACATACAACACACTTAGTCTATTGCTTTTTCTTTTCACGGTCGCAAACGAGCCAAGTCCTACCACAGGCGCTGTACTTCATAATTTCTATGCCAACGTCCCTTCTACTTCATGTATTACGTCGTCTACATCACGCGAGTACCTTTCGCGTTTTTACCGAGCTTTATAATTCCTGTGTTCTCCGGCGATCATTTGCCTGCGCTGCCATATTCATGTTTTTCGTCTCTCTTTCTCTTTCTTCCTCTTCCCTTTTACATCGTCTCTTCTACATGCCCTTTTTTTCGCGTTACGCGCGGCGAATCTTTTTCCCCGAGACCGGCATTACGCATTAACGTGTTTAATGCGATTTGAATGGGCGTGCTTTGGGTGAGCACGACGGGCAACCGACTGGTGCCCTCCGCACGGGGAGAGAACGAGTCAGTTTTAATGGGTGAAAGGCGGGCACTGAGCTGACGGTCCAATGGATCGAGAGACGACTATGGTGTACGCCTCTGTGGGTGCGATTACCTATATGTTTGTGTGCGTATCTTAGCACAAGTGCATTTGTCCATGTATGTGTGAGATGTAGTTTCACATCGTCCTCCTTACACTTTACTACAGGATCTCTATAAGACCGACGAAAATTTTCAATTTCGGTACTTTGCAGCTGGAAGTGTCATTCTGTGACTTGGACAGATAGAATACAGTCAGTATTTTATATTTATATTTTTTCTCATTTTTTAATTTACAATTATTTAATTGAATACTACTATTTATCTAATTTCAGAAACAGCTTTACTTAAATTAGTCGAATTAAATTATCTAAATTACTTTATTTAAGTTTCACTGTTTTTATATATATATATATATTTTTTTTTTGTTCATATGAATAATATGATAATTTTGAACGATATTTTTTTCATTTATTTTTTTGTATTTATATTATATATATTTATTATTTTATATACAATTCTATTGTAATTAAGAAATATGTCGATTACTATTACAAAATTAATAGCGAAACTTATATATGAAGTATCGATTAAACGGGAATTGCTATTACAGACCATAAAACATGATAATGCGCATTTCGTGCGTGACTCTCAGCGGTGGACAAAAAAGTAGTGGCGAACATGAAATTTGGTACGGCAGTTGGTGGAAGCCCACCTCTGTTCGTCCGCGGGGTGTATCGTCGCGTTTTGATGCGCGCGCGCGTCCTGTTTTCTTTTTTCTTTAACTTTTTTTTGCCTCAATTTCCGATTATCGCGCTCTGTCCTCACCACATGTCGTTTACGTCGAATTATCGAAAATTGCGGGTTAGTCCTAATGTGAGAATTAAAGTGCGGCTACTCTCGCTTCCAGATCTGATGGGGTGCCGCAAAAGAAACAGAGGACCGGAGACGACGATGAAAAAAGAGCGGGGTTGTTGAAGAGGGTCAGAATGCTTAACACCTCCGAATACGATAGCGGCCTCGAACCCCCGAAGAAGCCAAAGAAGTAATCCCCGTGCTTCGTCGGCGATTATACATTAACTCGATTGTACATATTGTAAACAGGAACAGCTATTTCACGTCTGTAATTCGCTCCCTGTGAACTTGCATGTTTTTAACCTTGATTTGTAAATGTTTTGTTATAAATATTTTAACCTATAATTTACATTTATTTATTATTTATATTTCCAAATATTCAATAGCTTTCTTTTTAACGTTTTTAATATGAAAAAATATACCATCTCTCTGCAATTTTCTTGCGTCTATTATGACGATTAAATAATATTTGTCATTTTTACTATTTTGAATATTCCGATGGGATCATTTTTTTTTTATTAAATATCAGGAATTTTCAGATTTGAATCCTGATATAAATAACATAATAAGCAAGATATAATTTTATATAACGTACGCATTAAAAATTTTATAATTATCTATTTCTTTTTACTTTGCGTTTCTGATGTCATTTAAGATCATTCCTATAACGTTTTTCAGTTTTTCTGTAATAGTTACTAATTGGTGGCAAATACGCTGCGGCAAAATGCAGTACGACGGAAAATGTCGGGTTTAGGGAAATTAACTGTAATAATATCGCGCTAATCGCACGGTATGGGCGGCTACGTCGAATACGCTTTCGCGATCACGAGATCGTGCAACGTTTTAACTCCCTTTTTGCTGCCCGACTCCGCTTATCTCATTCTCCTCACGATAATTAGCAATCGCCTTCTGATAGTACATACTTACAAAACCGCCATTTTGCCGGCGTCATAACGATATCACGCTAATTGCGCTTTCGTTTCCACTTCAATATACCTTCCATGTGGTCACGAAATTGCGAGTTGCTCTATTGTTAGAATCGAATTCAACGACCATTAAGAATGAAAGTATTTTACTTTGCAATTTGATATCTATATTACTGTCTTCTATCAGAGTATCTCACGGTTTGACAAAGGTCTATATTTATATCAACTGCTATTTTAATTATTTTGAATTTGTCTTTTGTGCCTTTAAATCTGTTTTAGATATTTCTGAATTTTCTATTCAGAAAATTTGTTTATTATTATAATTCAATATACACAACTCAAGATTCTTAACTTTGTAACGTTCTGATTAATGTATTTTGCATTTTGATGTCGAGTTCAAGTGCCTGACTTTTTTTACATTTAATTTGATCTTAGTGCACTTTGGGGTCGGTATAAAACCGTGCTAGCAGTAACGTTGGAAAGCTTATACTGCATACATCACGTGTAACACCTACGTATACGTGTTTACATATGTATTGCGATGGAATTAGGAGTTTCGTCGCCGAGGCTAATTTGCCAAAGGGTGCTAAAGAGCTAACGTGTCCTGCGGTGCTTCTTTCCTGGCTTCCTCGGACTCGATTTCAGACAGTTGCAGTGCAAGGGTGCCTAAGAGACACAACATATATACAAATATATACATGTGTACATCACAAAGGATCTCGGCACGTGATTGCACAGCTATGTGCCGGCAACGAACGGGAACGCATTTTTGCGGTGAAGGGAGAGAGAAGGGGGTAGCATCGGACACGGGGCACATCGACGAAGGGGGCCCCTTCGGAAGAACCCTTCGCGGAGTAAGAGCGGCGAGAAGATGTCATGTCGGACGATGGAATGGAAGAGGGAGGTGCGGGCACGCGGAAGGTATGATTAATACGCGAGCATTATTTTCGGATTTTTTGCCGCGCGATCCGCGAGCGCAAATTGCTTGCAAATAAAGGCGGCGTCCGACGACTATCGCCGCCGGTAGGACGGCAGCGGCGGCGGCGGTGGTGGCGGTGGTGGCGGCGGGAACGACGGAAAGGAAGTCACGGAAGGAGGCCGAGAGGAGAGCTCGTCCCGAGCTTAATTTAATTTAATTATGCCCTCTTTCTTCGCTACCAGAGCGTCCGAAGATAGATGGCGGCCACGGAATCTTGCACGTCTCGCCTCGGCACGTTGCACCGCCCCGTGCGAGCGTAACCGCGATTTCCGCGACATAATTCGATCTCCATCCAAATTATGTGAATCTCAAATTAACAGCGAAGCCTTTGGACTGGTTCTTTTGGTTTTATATAAATTCCACAAAATTTAGAAAAGAGAGGCTGTATTCCTCAGAAACGATTATTTAAAAAAATATATATAATTTAATGAAATGTAATTAATATTTATTTTTTTATCTATTCATACAATATTTCTGATTATCTCCGATCAATATTTTCTATAGCAACGAGATATTGATATAACTGCAATAATTTTTTTTGCTAATTGTAAACAAGAAGTAAAGCAATTCTTCAATTGAATGTGCTTTACCAAGGAACGCTATTTCGTTCTTCTTGTTGCTTAACGCGATACGATCGCACGCCGCACTTTGACGCGTCCGATTCGCGTTTCGCCACATTCGCGACGGCACGCGATTTAATTCAATCGTGCGAGTTTCCACGCTGACGGATACGTTTTCGAGCGCCGCCTAGAGCGCGTTGTTACGCGGTTTGGCGCTTAAACGCCCTACGAATTAAGGCGGACGTGTGATTGATCGTGGTGATAAATCGATCGTCTTGGGCAACATCACGCCGACATATGTTTATCGCGCGATCTGATGAAAAGCCGCGCATTCGCAATTTAATTTAATCGCGCACGTTATTTCGCGCCGGCGACCGCCGCGTGCGCACATTTTCGAAACCCACCCAAGTGGCCATCTGCGAGCAGCCGCATTAGACGTGCGAGCGGAGCAAAGAGTGCGATATTTATTCGTAATGCGCATCGCAATTCGTCGTGCCGCGGCATCAGTCATAGTCATCGCGAGCGAGCGTGCGCGCGCTCATAATGAACCGTACGATTAGGATATCCCGTTCATTCGTTCGTTCGTTCGTTCGTTCGTTCGTTCGTTTGGCGAGGTACGTTCCAAGGGAGTAAACGCGATTCATGGGGACCGAATAAAAAGATGTCTCACAGAAACAGGGGCGGATTTATTCAGCTTATAAAACCGTCAATATTCTAAAAGACTAATTTCATTTGGAATAATTCTTTGAAAATATTTTTTAAGGAAGTTAGGATGTAAAATTAATTTTAATATTAAGAAATAAATTAATAAAATAAATAAAATTTATTTTATTTTGAGATAATAACTCTTTAGACACACAATTATTATTAATTATAATATTTTCAAATTTTCTGAAGTACACAGTATACATGTAACGCTTTAATTGCATTTTAATTAAACAAAAAAACGACCCTTATGTATGAAATATCTCTATACAAGCAGATAGAGATTTAAGACAAGAATACACAATTAGAATAAAATAATTTTACGTAATAAGAATTATCTTGATGTTACAGAACAATGATATGTTCTTTAGTACTAAAATATCCAACATAATAAACGTATACTAGAAAATTCTAATTTCATAGAAATCAAGATATTACTAATATTTATCTTTTATTTCGTTTATGCAAGCCCTAAAGGTCAGCTTCTCTCCGAGACGTCATTATCCGCCCCTGCACGGAAAGAGGATAATCCTCATTACCGCGAGATATGCGCAGCTTGAGTCCGATTAAAGCGACGAAAAAAAGAAGGGCCGCAGGGACCTGGGCAAGAAAGGGCCCCACTGCGGGGACCGACTATAACCGCCCCACACCCGCTCGTCGACGACCGCTTCTTACGCGTGAAACACCCGCGGTGACGCGCCATGCGCGCGCGCACGCACATACGGCTCTTTCTAATACGGGGCACAAAAACGTAAGCACTTATAAGAGGCGTCGATTATTCCACGTGATTACCGATTTCCGACCAGTTAACGACTTTTTCGAGTCGCTTATATCGCCGCGCTCGGACGCTTATTACGAGTCATTACCGCATGTATCCCGCTTGTTGCCTTTAAATTTCACGGCTCGAATCGGCATCGATCCCTCGCCGGTATATTCGTTCCAAATCGAGATCGAAACACGCAAGCCCTTAATTGACGTACCTCATTCTTATCTTCGCGTCGTTGCATAAATTATTTCGCAATGTTTTATTAATGTGTTGTGATTGACGGAAAAAAAAACAATTTTGTTGAAGTACTTAAACATTTAGCTAGATACAGATCTGAAAAAAATTTTGCTGTACCATCGAAATAATTATATACAGGAAACTTAACACTGTTAAATTTTATACTTTATTTGAATTATTTTTTAAAATTATTTTTATTGATTGCCACTTCTCCTATTCAATATATTGTTAATTTAATTAAATGTATCTCAAGAAAATGTATTAAGTTTGACTCTATTTAATTTAGTTTATTATTTACTAAATACGTACGTCAATATGAATGTATTTCCTTTTAAACTAATCACAAAATTTGATTGATATATATACAATTTGATATTCATAGAAGTTGAAAATAACAAAATGTTATTTTTAATTCAGGGAATTGGATTATTATTTTTCCTTTGATATTTACAGCGAAGGTAATTGTTAATGTTTTTTTCAACATTTTTTGCAACATTGCTCATATGCTTAACTGCCTTATATATAATTATTTCAATGGTCCAACAAAATTATTTTCTGATCTGTGTTTAGCAAAATTTTTAGATTTTTCGCAAAATCAGTTTTTCTATTTTTCTTAAATCTATACTTCGTAACTCGAGTTTCTGAATTTTCTTAATTATTGATACAATGAAAAATATAAGGTAATTTTCTAGAAAATTATGGTTTTCTCCTTTTTCTTATCGAAATAAATGATTGCCATAATTCTTGAAGCATGCTCATAATGTTTGTAGAAGGAAAGTAAAAGAAAGGTCTGATTGTACATTTGCTTTAATCGTAGTGCTTTTCTAAGAAATCATCATTTTATCTTCAGATATGTTTGTGTCGTATGATGTACTATTTACTCAGACAAAAGATATTGCAAACGTTACGGATGTTAAAACAACATATAGCTTGCGTGACCATGTTGCTTCTTAAGCATTCCAAGGTGTATAAAGTCTTCATCGTTTTCCGATTTCACGCTCAGAATTAATGGCAATTTATTACGAAAATTGCCCACCGCGGTTTGTCGAGCCTCTCACTTTTTCTCGTTTGAAAACACTTTTTTCGATAACTCCTTGCAATTTCTAAAAGGCCAAATTAACTTCTACCAATACGAAAATAATTGACGCAATAACGTTTTGCTTCCAACATTTTCTCGGATGAGCGTACTTTATGTATAAATTAATTTATAATTACGTTGAATTAGAAATTCAGAAACAAAATTCGTTCTCGCGAGTTTTAAATTTTATTCGCGCTTTATGACGGTCATTAAACCTTTTTTTTTTTTATACTGAGCAGATTAAATTTCTCCAATACGCCTCGCAATTCTCTGTTCTCGATTTTTGCAGCCGACGTAATAAGGGCGGGAGAGAGAGAGAGAGAGAGAGAGAGAGAGAGAGAGAGAGAGAGAAACTTCTATCGTAGAGGCAGGAAGACGGAGCAACCATTTCCGCGAAATCGACGAGTGAAATCCATTCGAGGACGCGTTAGAATTGGCGCGATTAGCATTTTACGGGCTGCGCATATCCCGTGGAAACGTTTTATTGGCGTGTCGTGTGAAGGAGCTATAGCCTTGCATCGCCGGCAGCGACGATGGTTGCAGATTGCCTATAACCTGCACTCTTCTCTCGTTATTTTCTCATGTATGCGGTCTGTATATTGCAATGCGATTCTTTGCTACCGTCGCTTAAGCTTTCCACCATTCGGGGTGTTGCTTAATAACGTTCGTGTATACTCAACGTCATCGACATGTTAATCCATGATCGCAAGTCGCGTATTAAGGTTTAACATGACTCACGAGTTTCTTTAATCGAATTTACCTTTTAGTCTCATTTAACACCTTTTATATATCGCTTCTGAAATATGGGAATATTTAATTAAGTTTAAACATTATATAATGTAGATTTTTATTGTTAAATATGATTTTTTAATATTTTATTGATTTCGAGATATTAATATGCAGTATTTAATCCATCTCGTATTTTTATGTTATTTTACAATAATTATACATATCCTGAGAGAAAAGTTTTTGGTATTTGTGTGTACTATAATTTCTTGGTAAAAATTGGTAAAATTGGGTTGTCCGGAAAGTTCGTGCCGATTAACTTATATAATTTAATAAATGTATATTAAAATTTAAATTTTCTGCGTTTCAATTTTCCTTCAACATCGGCACGAACTTTCCGGACGATCCAATAATTATTGATGGAAACTCCATTTTTATACTTATTACTGCTATAATATTAGTAATAATGATAATTATATTTATAGTTTTATATTCTAAAAAGAATATACAGTTGTCTCCGAAATTATAGGCATTTTTGGAGACAATTGTACACCTATTTTTTAAATATAGAACTATAAATATAATGATTATTACTAACATTTTAGTAGTAATAACTATAAAAATGGAGCTCCTAATCACAATTGTTTTACGATGCGATTATAGTCACGAAAATTTTTCTCTCAGTGCAATATGCCCTAAATAAAAATATCTCATATATTTTCAATTAATTATTGCTTCAATTAATTATTTAGAAGCGTTTTTTATTTTGAATCTGACTATTTTCAATGTTATCAGTAAAAAATCGCTTAGATAGGACACATTGGATATAGATATCTTACATCCGATAAACTATGTTACCTTTGTTGCTTACTGCTTTTAATGTTTTTTATACTGAGACAATCTAGAAATAATCTGGTGAAACTGATGAAAAATTATGAGAAATTAATGTGATGCAACATCACGTTGCATCGCCACGGATATCATTGTACACACGATTCGTGGTAGATTTACTGGTCGATAGGATTTCTCGTGCATTAGTGCATTACTGCGCTTGATCGCGATAAGTAACAAGCTGTAAACTACTTTTCCCGACGCGACGTAGGGACTGCGCGCGATTTTGTTGGACGGCACATACGATAATAGTCCGCGTATAGCGCGGTTACTTAACGTTCATTATAATTAACACGCTCGATGCGCGTTAGCTTTCCCAGGAGGAAAGCGAGAATAATGCGAGCTTGTAATCGTTGGCTCGTAGCATTTAGTTTTTATCGCTTCCTCATGATATTAATCACCGCGAGAAGATTATGAATCCTGACGAACAATCGGCCAACGAGCTCTTTTAACCTTCGACATATTATATAGATATATGCCAAGTGACATATATGACAGTTTTATTAAAACCAGATAGACTTGGAGTCTACTGAAAACTAGATCTCTTTTCTTGTTAATAACGCTCCTTTTTATTTTGAGGAAGGTAATTAAAAGAATTAAGTTTATCAAAAAAAAAAAAAAAGATAGAAAAATTTTTGTTCAATTTGACAAAAAATTATTGACTAATCAAATAATATCGGAAAAGAATAAGTATAGTTTTAATATGATTTTCGTTTTAATATCCTTAAATTATCATTTTTTTTAATCGTGATGATTTTGACCATTTTTTATAAAATCATGTTAGCTCATTTTTATCAACAGTGATTGATAATGTTTACTTAACTCATTCATAGTAATAATCGTTTTTTAGTTGTATTACTTTTGAAGAAAGGGAGCAATATCTAAATGAAATTCTCATAAAAAACTAGACTCACAGTTTATTGAACACTTTTCTCATTAATTTTTTTTTCTCGTTAATATCCTTGGGTTAACATCCTTTTATTTTCAAAATTTCCAAATAAGCCTTTCCAAAGATTTTCGCTGCGCGAAAGTCGGACGTCTATCTATGTATCTTTTTGAGATATTCCGATGGTTCATTAGTAATCTGCCGCGATCAATTACGGACACGTTTCTTTCTTCGCAAAAGCAATCGTGTGAAAATTCGTGTAAATTTTGCGGCGCATATAGTGAACTTCCGGAACGTGACGAGGTCGCTTAAATACCCTTCGCATGGCCCCGTTCCACTTATCCAAATATCTTCGCTTAAATATTCATCGTGCACACGAGGTTTAACGTTCGTGTGCAGCGGAAGCGAACGGCGGCGCAACGGCGGCGAACGCGGTGAAAGCAAAGCGATCTCGTCCAACGAATTCCGGGTGTCTTTGATGGCGGCCGTCCGCACCGCGCGCTGCTCGCAACACATCGCGTTCCAGAACAATTAACCGATGGCAATTAAGACATCTAAATTAATTCGTTATAAAGAAGAAGCCGGTGCTGAATAGAGCTTCGTAATTGCCCGGATTCTCACAACCGCTCAGGAGGATACGATACGCACCTACACGCGTGTGCGTGCATCTGTGTACATCGGCGAGGTCGCATCCGTAATAGCGACAATTACTTTATTTTGCCATCTTTCCGGTTCCCAAACGAGCGCGTTGATTCCTTTTCCTCCCGCGTTTTAAATATGTCCCCCCTCCCCCCTCCTCCGTCCCATTCCTTACCTTCTCTTCTTATTGATGAAACAGCGCATCTCGAGAACTTTCTTTTCTCGCCGAGAAAACCGCACCCGTTCTTTTCCCTTATCTTTCGCCTCTTTTAAGCGTGCGTCGGAGCATACGGTTATGCGCACTTAGCTCCTTATCTCTTATTATATCCCGCGGTAGATGAAAATTACTATTCCGAAAACAATGTGCCCGCTTATCCGGGCGTATCTCCGTCGTTATTTACCGTACAGTATGCGGCTCGTGAGCTAGTTTTTCCCCGAATTGCGCCTCTTTGGCGATGCCACGGGAAATTCGAAACTCACGTTGCGCGCACGAACGCGATTGTGTTGGGTATTGAAAAAAAAAAATAGCGTGACACAACGGAAGTAGTTAAAATCCGGAATAATTCTCATAAAGCTGGAAAAGAAAGTTTATAATTGCTTTACTATTCTCTCGTTTTTATCAATTCGTATTGTAAATAAATGTACGAAATTGTCCCTTCCTTATAAGAACGTATACACGAATATCACATCATAATAACAACAATAATAATAATGATGATTCAATGAAATAGTCCATGTGTTGAAAAATATATTATTTATTTATAATATTAAAATTATATTATTTTATAATATTTTTTATAATCACAAAGCAAATATATGCAGCACATCTTTCTATTTTTTCAATACATTTCTAACTTTTAATATTTTAAGACTTTCTGTATGTACATGCAGCTCAAAACATTTCATTTTATGTAACAAATCTACCACAAGAAAGCCAACAATTTGCTATTATCGCATGATAATTATCACCCTTTTGTATCCGATAAATTTGAAATTTTATCATCCGCACGAACATGCTATAATAAAAATAAAATTCTAAAATATAACGACTTAACTAACTTAAAAAAATATACGTAATACGAAAAAGAACTATAATTCTCTATTAATTTACTGATCACATTCGCGTATTCCCTGTTTTCTCCATATACTGTCAAATTAATAAATTCGTTGAGACCCCATATTGTCACGAACGTACCTACAGTCTGCACTGTCTGTAGTTACTTTATGTAACAATTTCGTTATTGCACGGCTCACGGCAGTTTCCTGACGCGATAACACCGCGCACCGCGCGCTAATTGTCGTTTTTCACGTCCGTTTCCTCGTTTTAAACTATCCTACCTATTCGCCGAGCGACATTTTAGCGCTAACTAGTAGTAGTTTAACGATGCACCGCCAGCTTAATTGGCTGTTAGTCGGTTTATCGTTCCAGCCATTGCTCGTTCTCTTTGTTTCGAAGCCGCCGCAGATTACGCGAGTTATTATGGATTAATATTTCGCGAAAAGCACATCGAAAGAAATTCGTCGTAATCTTATCATAATTTTATTACTATAAAAATCCCCGAAGCTTAGATTGAAATAATAAACTTTGTTCTTGATTATACATATATATATAATTAATTAATGCATAATTGTTTAAAAATATCTATTAAATATAGGATAACTCCGGCAAATACGCCGCGCTGGGATTTACGCCGCAGAAGTCAGAAAAAAATAGAAGGAGTGGGGGTAATTTTCCCGCAACTACTCTGTTACATGCCTTTATGTTAGTATCGTATTATGATTTTAGTTTCTTATTATTAATATTAATAAAATTATTGTGAGTTGAATCGATTTGTCATTATGTTAGAAAGTAACGCCATCATAAATTATATTCTACATAAAATGATTACTATAGGATGTGCAAAAAACTTAGTGGTTATTTTGTGATACATGAGTGTAGAGGAATAGTAAAATATGTTGTATAACAAAATACAACTACTTTGCTCTTGTATTCTTTGTTTAATTTGTTGTCTTGTATATCCCCTCTTGTTTGGGATATATGGCATTTTTAACAGGCGGGATTTATGTCCAAAGCATACAAAGTACGCAGATTAAATTCAGTGCACTAAATACAATAAACACATTCCATGAAACATATACTTCATATCATAACACTTGTAATACATCTGAGAAGAATTGTAATTATTATTTATTACTTCATATACATATTTATTATACATATTTTCTTATTCCTTAATAAAACTTTATAAACGCATTTTTTAAGTTATTGTGTCATTTTTACGTCTTATTTATATGCATTATTTGTAAATTTTTTTTATGAGCCATACCCCCTCCCCCTTCTGTTATGAGTAGCCATATAGTCCACCCTTGGGATATACGGCAAAAATGCAAGAGTTTAAAAAAGTTCATTTTTTAATACGAAATATAAATATTTCGGATTTCTAACATTTTTTTCATAATAGTAAACAATATTTACTTTAAACATAGTAAATAGTACTTAATAAATTAAGTTTTTGATAGGTGCGGCGTACCGGAATTATCCTAAATTATAAATCTATAATAATAAGTTGAATAATAATTTTTTTTTAATTCGCGTCTAAATCTATTTTACGTTTATTTTATGTTTATTTTACTTTATGTGTTTATTTTAACTATAATGCGGTTATAGTTAATTGTATTTTATTTAAAAGAGTTCTATGTATATATATATAGAAATTGTGTTGAAATTAATGAGCTATTTTATCATTTTTATAATAATTTATTTATATACGTTTGTGAAATAACTATTATATTATATTTAAAACAGCATTAGTTGAATCGAGAACCGTTTAACCGGCGACACAAGTTCCATAAGCTTCGCCGTAAAAACGGTTGAGTAAAATAGAGAAAAAAAAAGGATATATCATGGAAAAAAGATAGAAGGTCTCGCGCGACGGTTCGGAGGGAAGAGCGCTTGAAAATTATTCCGATATGAAACTCATCGCGCGGCGTATCGCGTCAAAGGAGCCAATTTAAAAAAGCCCCTTCCAAGATTATCAGCGCCTCGTTGCGGTGGGATTAAAATACAAAAAGAAGAAGCGCCGGAAAGGGGGTTGAAACATAGGTACTAGGCGCAGGAAAAAGAGGTGTGGGCGCGAAAAGAGGGATGGTAGAAATGTGTGGGATTGGTAAACTTCTCTGTAATTTGTCCTACCGTCGCTTTGAGCCTCTTTTAAGCGACTGCGCACCCTTTCCCACATTTTACCTTTCCTCTTGCTCGCCGTATCGCAACTTGAAAGAGAAAGGAAGAGGCTATCGTTGTACGTAGCATTCTAAAAATCGATATACGAGACAGATTGTGTGGTAAAAGGAAACTCGTGATTAAAGACGTTAATTTGTTAAATATTCCATGCGGGAGCTCCATTAAGAGATCTCGTTGTGAGAATTTTTCTTTCGCGATTACTGATAAAATTGATGAATTTGCGTATCACAGAAACCAAATAAGTTTCTATATATTTCATTTTGTTTATTTTTACATCAAATCTCGTGTGCAATTTTGCAAGACTATATAATACCATGACTATTATTACCATCGTAATGTTGATAACGCGAGTATCATTCAGAAACATCGTACGTGATTTTATTTCTCCTGTCATGTCGCTTACATTGATCATAGCAATGATTTAAAATAAATAGGTTTTTTATCTATTATATAGTAATATAAAATGACTAGCAGGCTTATGAAAACCGATTTTATTGGCCTAATAATTTAATAAGTAAATCAGATAAATATGATTAAGCCCTTATGATTAAGACTAGGTCTTAAGTGCCTAAAAGAATAACCTATTTTTAAAAAATTCTATTTTTCAGTTATATAAACTGCGCGACGTTAATAGCATCATTATCAAATAGACAATTAATTTAATTGTGATATTATTACCACAGCTTCAGTTTATGATTCAAATCCGGCAGTTAAACAACGCAGTTTATGTAACCGAAAAATGGATTTAGAATTTATATATAAAAATATTATTTATTATTAGGTATCAAAATTTAATTTTGACCGTATTCTTTATTTTTTTATTTGAATTATTCATATAGATTATATAGATTAATTTATTATTGTTTTGTTACTACTTCCAATTTATTAAACCTCAGATAATATTGTTAAAGGAAAAATCGATTTCTGATCACAAAATTTTCCAAGACTTGATGTGCCTGGGACACCCTATATATTCGCGGCATCATTATCATCGAGGTGGGCGAACACATCCGAGTACCAAATTAACCGCTAATTCGCGTACGCTGAAGTCGCCGACACCTCGAAGGCACGTTTCGAGAATACTATCGGAACGTGCGATAAACGAATTACGAAAGCTATTCATCGACCACGAAACTCGTTTACGACGCCTTTAGCGGAATTCGCGTTTTCGAGCTTGCAAAGTATCTAAATGACGCCGAGATGTTCCACGGTCTTTTCAAAGAAATGCGAATACAGTGATATAAAGTCCAACGATTATGATGATTCTTTTTAAAAATCTTCGCTAAAAAGATAATTTCTAATTATATATAGATGTAATAAAATCAGTAGCTTAAGTAGTTAAAAATTGCTTAGTATTGTAAACAATACTATCAATTTTTATCCTTAGATGTTGTGTTTATTGAGACAAAAATATTTTTAAAAAACGTTGATCTACACGAGAAAATATCTGATTGCATACCAAAATTGAAAATCTGAAAGAATCTGTTAGATTCAATCAGAAAGATACAAATCAGATACTATTAGTTAAATCTATGAAACATTCTAGTCAAAATAATCAGAAATTCAATTCTGATAATCAGAATTCTAACGATCAGAATTTTGTATACTTATAGAAAAATTTTTATATATTTGTAACTATAATTATATGTCGCTATAATTATAATTATACTGCTATAATTATGTTATAGTAATGATAACTCTATATATAATATATATATAATTCTTGCAATAAATATATATAAATTATTTTC
The DNA here is from genome assembly GCF_001594045.1 of Atta colombica. Lineage (NCBI taxonomy): Eukaryota > Metazoa > Arthropoda > Insecta > Hymenoptera > Formicidae > Atta > Atta colombica. Next base: position 2,270,916 of record NW_017259576.1, on the reverse strand, counting down.
AGTGCCAACTGTATGTATATTGATGCTAAAATTAATATATAATAGTTATTATTATTAATATTATAGTAATAATAAAATATGTGTATGTATGTAATTATAATCATAAATTACTAAGAACATTCCTCTCAATGTTACTTCTTATTAGCATAATCGAATCATTTTTCTTATTGTATATCATTACACTATAGCTATTATTACATTTTGTTTCTCCGGTGTACATATTGAAATTCGATCACGCGATTACCTAAGATTTCGCAACCGTTTATTTATAGACCTCCAGATTGATCACCAGATTGAATTTTTACATTCGATGCATGATCTAAAAATCTGAGATATAACAATTCAATGACGGCACGTTCAGATTATAGACAAACTCGCCCTTAAAAATCGATTTCACATATAAAAAAAATTCAATATCTTTGTATTGTTTGCGTTATGAATATTATTTTATATGTTCTTATGCAACGAGCCGAGCGGTAGATGCTTACTCACGAACAGTCGCGTACACTTTGCGTGCGTGTACGTATGTGTGTGCAGGTGTGTTGTGTGCCGCGTTATGGATCCCCCGAGTCGTTAATTAGAGCGGCGACAACCAGAGGTGCGCGGAGCTTAAGTACTCATACGTCGCTCGAATCGACTTGATTAATTGATCGATGCGAGGTGGATGATCGCGGTTGTGATTAAAGCACGAGGAGGATCGCGGGGCGAGTCGAAATATTTGCTACCGGTTATACTGCATCTCGCCGACATCCATTATGACGCACCTGCGAAATCAAAATCGCGTTCGAAACGTTGATGGATGGATTTTTCAACAAATGGGAGGCGCATCGAAATCTTCCGAAAAGCCGATTGTAATTGACTTTGAATTGCATTGATTTTTGCAACCGGCGAAAATTACACGTAATATATTATTATAATTAATAGAATTCTTTCTTCACAACGCGCGTACGCAGAAGTGGCTTTCTTGAAATTATTTCTTGCTTCCGCTTTCACCTACCGTCGCGGAACCACGTAATTAATTTCATAATGAAGATTCGTATCTTTAAATGTACTGAGCTAAATTACATTTCTTTCCACGAAAACAACACTTTGCATTCAAATGCAATCAAATTTGTAGATAATATTTTCCCTTTCTGTCACATCCTTCGTTCCGGAGAGGTGAACCCATTCGAGACACTCGAGAATTTCTTTAAGCCCATATGTTCCAGTTAAAGAAGCTTTACGATTTTTGCTTAACACAAAAAACTAATGATTACATTCAAAATAGAAAACATATCATTAATTGAAAATATGAGACGTTTTCATTATTTATTTAAGTGTAGTGATGATTTAATTATTCATGGAACTACTTAACTACAAATAGCAAGTAGATCATATAGAAAACTAGGCTATATTGTGAGAGAAAATTTTTTGTAACTTTAATTGCATGGTAAAATTATTGTGGTTAGAATCTCCATTTTAATTATTACTGCTATATTATTAGATATCAAAGGAGAAGTGGTAATCCAATCCCTTGACTTAAATGACACTTTTGTTACTTTTAACTTCCACGTGTATCAAAATGTAAATCAATCTATTTCTGTGGTTATAGTTTCAACATAAACAACGTTCATATTAAATTACTTCGTAATTAATAAACTAAAGTTGAAATTTAATACATTTTGTTAATATTATTAAATTGTTTATAACTCTATTTTATAGAAATGATTAAAAATGACTCGAATTGGATATACATAATTTGACATTATGAATTTAACAGTGTTTCATGTTAATAATAATAATTATATTTATAGTTCTATATACCAAAAAAAGTTGTCTCCGAAGACAATTATAATTGTAGTCTAAGTATTCTTTTTGATACATAGAATTATAAATATTGTTATTACTAATATTATAGCAATAATAACTGAAAAAATGGAACTCCTAAATATTATTTTGCCTAAATATTATTTGATGTAATTATGGAAACAAACATCAAAAACTTTTCTCTTAGTGTAACTACTTATAAACAACAAACAGAATATATTGAATACTAGACCTACATTTGATACAGTTACCTTATCTCTTATCCGAAAATAATGAGTTCCATTTAATCAATAATGGATGTCCTCTGTTGAGTCCTACTGAAAATTCAATAAGATAAAATCTACTCTCTAAATTCGTCAAAGAATGCGCCATTAAAATTGAATGCGGAGTACGACACCCTGTATGCACCGTGGTACGTGGCAGCGTTAGACGTTTGATTAATAGCGTCAGCGCTCATTGGTCACGCTACTAATAAAGGAGCGTTCACATGTATTAAAACCTCGCGCCGCTGCTCGCGAGTGAGCGCGCGGCCACGTCCTCAGAGTTGTGGTCGAGAACGACGCAATATAACGAGGGAATGGCGTGCCTCACTCATAATTGAGGCGAGCACCTACAATCCAATCGCTCTTAATCATTCAAATTCATCTCGCCTAGCGAACCGCGGCAGCCATTACCGACCACCGCGCGCACCGACTTGCGGAAACCGATCTTTACATCCTGCACGAGAATTGAAACTCATTGACACGAGAATGTAATTTCGATGAGTTCTCGGGTTACACAATGCCATGCCATAACAATGTTCTATGAAATAACGAGATATTTCCGCAAATTATTTATGTATCTTATGAAAAACTCTCAAGAGTAGACTTTTACTACTCTTATTGCTTTAATTCACGATTAATGTATTTTTCAAAAATTAGATTTAGAAATTAATAAATAAAAATTTAAAAATTATTATATATGTACAGGGCTCGGTTATATTTCAAATAAATTTATTTAAAATATATATTTTAAATAAAGGAGAAATTAGAAAGTTATTTAGTACTTATTATTTTAAACAACTTCTTCTGATCTATTTCTTATTCGATATTTTAAATAAGTTTTTGAAACTTATTTTATATTTTTTATTTCAAATAAGTCATCACTCTTTTATCGATTTGATATTTTAAATAATTGAACAATTTTCTGAAACTTATTTTTTATTTAAAAAAAAAAGCGAGCTATTTTGGCATTTTAAATAAATGTTATTATACATTTTAAATAAATAAAATGCATTCCAGAGTCCTATTTGGCTATTTCTTATTTTATATTTTTAATAATTTCTTGCGACTTATTTCTTATTTAATATTTTACATAAATTTTTGGAACCTATTTTATATTTATTATTTCGAATAAGTTATATCATCCTTTTATCGACTTCTACGATTTTAAAATAAGTTTCTAGAAATTTATTTCATACTTTATATTTTAAATAGGTCGTATCAGTTATTTTACCGAGCCCTGTATATCATGTTGAAGAATGAATTTATTGGAGTTATATAGTTACATTAATTTCCACGCCTTATCATCGGCGCGCGATGGCCTCCGCAAGACAGGACATGAGGAAGGCAATTAATTCCGATATCCATTTTTTATTAGTAATTAACAAACCGTGACGTGACTCGCATTCGTGGCGCATCGGGCCGATTAATCTTCCTCTCGCGGATTTTCCGCTCGCATAAAGGCGCGTTTCTTGGGAGATTCGGTTGCGCGCCCAGGAAAAACGGCCGTCCCTCGTAAATTAATTTCGCTCCCGTTTCGCTCTTTCGCGCGCTAGCGCGAAGGGGGCGAATCGCGACGAGTGAAAATGGCGGAGATTACGCGAAATTATGTAAATCCGCGGCATTGTAAATGGAGATCCGTTTTTCGTTTTATTGGGCTGAACCCAGGAACCCCTTCTCCCCTTGCTTTCTCCGGCATCCTCGGTCATATAACTGAGACAAAAGCCCGCCTAACGCCGAAACAAAGGGTGCAGGGGCGAGTAGAGATCTCTTGAGGGCACACATGCAACGAATTTAACTGCTTCCCCAGACATTACTCTTGCTGAATTTCTTTTATTCGCTCGTATTCCCCTAACTGTCTCTTCGTTGTCTACCTCTCTTCTTCCCTTTCCCTCCGTACTCATTCGTTACAATATACTGGTCTTTACAAGGGTTATATCAGATTTTAACCAGAATGAAAGCTGCCTTTAGGACGATACGCCAAGATCTCCGTGGCATTAAAGTTTCATGTACATCTATCATTTTGTTTCTTCGACAACATGGGACTGTGTGTACCGTTACATCTGTTGTACAAAAAAATATTAGTTTTTATATACAATTAATAATCTTCCCATTTGTCAAAGCAATTTTTCTTCCTCGTATACATAATCGCTATTAATAATAAAAAAATTACCTGTGCCGGTTTGACGGAAAGTAGGTATTGTCATCATTTCGCTCCCGATTATATATAAATACAGTGCGCTTTATTGCGACGATTTATGAATCGATGGCAAGCTCAAAGGGCCTCTTATTCAGGGACATTCATTATTTCCTGCACAGCAAGTCGAGCCTTTGCAACGGCTTTTAAAAGGTGACAAAATCCCCTTAGAGCGCGCCACTCGAGGGTGGGCTAAGTTACAATTAATTAATTAACTCGAACCCCTGTAATTCATGCGGTAAGTCAAACTTAATTAATTACCGTCCGGACTCATGACGGTAAAGAGGAGACGGCAATAAGGGCTTTTCGTCTTATAAATCGTGATATTTGCGACGGCTCTCGCTCATCGATCGCTTGTCGTACGATAGAGAAATGTATGAATATAAATTATTCTTTTTCTTGCGATCTGCTTTTGGAAGCGATTAGTTGTCCCGGCAAAAAAGAAAAGGCAAAAACGCACACGCGAGTCTATCGTACTCGATTCTCAATTCTCGATGGGCGAAAAGCATTATTATCCCCTACACCAATGAGTTACGGCGAAACGTCACTTTGTGGAAAGGCTATTAATTACAAACCCCTCCTACTATTGTCCCGCTGCCGATAACTTTTCTATTATCCTTCTAAAAAGAGATTTAGGACAGAGTAGTCCTTGCCTATCGAGAATTTGCGACGCCTCTTTTTCGTCAAGTGTTATGGATTTGCTAATACTGTAATTTTTTTTTAGTACTACATGGAAATAATAGTTTTGCTAAAATATTTATCTAAAAATTTAGCTAGAAATAGATTTAAAAATAATTTTGTTGGACTATCAAAACTGTTACGATAGATGCTTAAATGTTGATGACAATGCAGTAAAAATTTTTAACACTTTTGCAAAATTTGAACGTTTTACATAATTATTTTAATACTCGAAACAAAAAATTATTTTCAAATCTGTATCTAGTTAAATTTTTTAAATACTTCGACTTAATCACATTTTCCATATATGTATTTCTTAATCTATGTATGTATTTCTTGCCGGATTCTATTTCTTAGTCGGAAATGTTCATGTTACATTAACAGATACTTTTACGCCTTTTTTTACTTTTATGACTTTTTTGCGCTTCCTAAAGATTGTATTATATTTGCAGAGAGATACGGTTAGTTTTCAGCTCTTCCTGGGAAATTCAACAGTGATTTTTACATATTACGGTGCATACCACTTCCTGGTTCATAATTAACCAATATTATCATCCGGAATTAATCATATCACGAACTATTGTTTAGCATTTAGCACTTTCTCTTTCTCTGTTTATAATGAGATCGGCAACGATTACAGTTTTAATTGCAATGTTATAATGAGCCTGCATTTGAAAATGCAGGTTTAAGGAGTCCGAGTAACGCTTGTAAAAGATAGATTTTATCGATCCAATTTTCATTTCGCCGTCAATTTTCCTCACGAACCTTTCTTGGCAAGTGATTTCATTTATATAACACTCTTTATACAATAACACATTTTATGTAAAAATTGCCAGCGTTGTGTGAACTGATTACTTTCTAGATGTTTTCTACAATGCGATTTGATTAATTTTCTCTTTGCTTTGTACTATTTTAGTTATAAAATAAAGAAAATATTTATTTAATGTCAGTAGGTAGTCTATAAGATAGTACAATAGGTAGTCTGGGACAGTAAATTTGTTATAATTTATTAAATTAACTTTGTTATAATTCACTCGACATATCTTTGCATAGATTATATTGTTTTTTGATATCATGGGAATTAAAAAGTTTTGTACTTATTCTTCGAAATAAAAGGATGCGACTTTTTTCTTAATGAGATACTCGAAAACAATCAATGTGACGCTAATAAATTATAATGGCATATTATTAATATAATTAGCAGGCTAATTAGTCATTTTTGATCATTTTTTAATATATTAAGATATAATAATATATTAAGATATAAAATATTATTAAGATATAATATATTTAATATATTAAGAATATATAAAAATCAATATTTTAAAGAAATTATTTTGTTATAAAAATAATGAACTGTATTTAAAAGGAGTATCATATCTCACACTATCTGAGAATTCTTAGGACGTTAGACGTTTAGATCTTTTAACGACCCTTGGAGATCTGTGTTATATAAAATACTACAAACGTAAAGGTTCATTATCGAATAACGAATAATAATATTTTAACCTTTTGGATCCATTAACACTATGTTTGTGGTCTGACTTCATTCTTCATTTATATATAGTCGGACAGATTTTACAGAACATTACAAAAAGAATGAATAGAAAAAATAAGAAAAGTGTTGGGGTCAGAGCATAGCTACCGTGAGGATACTGCTCTGATCTTTAAAGCTGCTGGGCACTGCTGGGCATCGAAGGGCTTCAAAAGAACCGCTCCGAAGTTGTGGCTGTCCAAAGCTCATTTGTTTCCGCTCGACGCGAGGCTGACGCATAAGAAAGATCGATCGACCGGTGTCTTAACCTCAGACTCCCACGAAATCGTCTGATTTCGATAAGAAAAATTCTGGGACATTAATTGGACGGCCAGTAATTGAGTCGTGATGGAAAACTGATAGTCCTCTAGAGCAACTGTAATTTACTGCTCCTTCGCAACGGAAAGCTCGATGCGTCGCGTAGAAGTCTCGTCTCTTCATTCTCAATGGCTGTCACGTTGAAGATTGGCCGACAGCAATTAAGTTGCGTCGAAGATAAGGCAGTCATTAAACAGAGATTAACTCAACTTGTCTTTTCTTTTTAATCAAGATCAGCGCAAAATACTTTACAGCGAAATATTATAGTAATATTGAATATATAAAATTATGATAAATATACGAATAAGAATAAGCAACTTATATAAAATAATAATAAATTATTCAATTATTTAAAAAATGGAGGCCACACGGTAAAAAATATATTTGATGAAAATTACATTAGCTGCAACGAAATTTTCTGCTTGATATGGTTTTTATATTTTCTATATCTGAAAGTTAAAGAAGGACGTAAGTTTCTCATGGAGAGAAATTGCGGAATGCTGTTTAAGATTTTCGAAAAATCACTCGATGGAAGGAGGGATTCGATGAGATGCGTTGCAGTGCGATGGTAGCGAGATTGGATAGATCTATACGAGGAGCCGCGCATACGGTAGTCAAGAAACGAAGTGAAATTATCGATGCGATTGCCACTGAAGCATCTCCGTTCGACGGGGCCACCGACAAAGGGTCGATCAACGATTCTCTCCATCTCGCTCCGCGTCGTCTACCCCCACTCGACCCTCCTCCCACTTCTTTTTTATGAAAGATAACCCACGGTGGCCACCTTTTTGTTTGCTCAGCGAGATTGCTTGGCCCTTGCTTGGAAATTGACCGAAGATTGCGGCCGACCGACGTTTGCTCTGCGGCCACGACCTTAACTTTGCACCACCGCAAAAATATCATTGGCTTCTCTTTCCTCATTTTCTTCTTCTTTACATCTCCTTCTTCCTGATGCACCACCTTCTTATTCGGTTTCTTGCAACCTGGGAACAAGCCCGCGTGCGTTTTACAGTAGCTCCGTGAGAGACTTCGGTATGCTAAAGAATCGTTTTTACGCCTTCACTTATCAGCATCTTTAACCATGTTACGTAGTTGATTTGAGTTTATATAATAACACAAATTAAATTAGATTTAGTAATGTATACGTGATACTTAGCAGTTTATTATTGCAAGTTTGGTAATATATTTTTTAATTATGCGATGTTATATTTTGTATGTTTCTTAATAAAAAGTTTTATTTATATACATATATATATTTTGTTTATAGTTTATAAAATTTATATATATATTTTTGTACTAATTTGAAAATCTTTTATTTGGATTGTTTCCTATTAATTGCTGACATAAGTTAAGAGATTCTTGAAACAAAGGAAAAAAATTGATTGAACAAATGTCATAAATTTTGAATTAAAAAACGTTAAATAATTGTTAATATAGTGCTTAATATTTTTAGTCAAGACTGTACTTAAAAAAAATAGATATCACATTATAGTACTATTTCTATATTCGAGCAGCAATACGGATTCATGGTAATACTTTATCTAGTGAGATATATTTTCACTTTTATCAGTAGATCTAGCAGATTAGGCGTTGTCTTCCAGAATTATGTCGGAGCCATTTTAACACGCTTTAACCACTTTCCCCTTCCTCATCGACTCAAAGATGACGTTCGAACTTATTATCGGATCCTTTCTTCTTTTATGTCTCACTCGTAGGATATGATCGGAGGCGATGGAGCGCGCACGAAGCTAACCGCCCAGAGTATTATATATCGAAAAATATCCGAGAAAACTTCTCCTTCGAGAAGAGCAATGACTTTTGTCCGCAGCGATCCTGTCAGAAGTCATCATTCTTAATAGGTCGTCATTTTGTAGCTACTCGCAATGTACGAAAGATTATCGTAAAGCGAATTTGAAATATTTAAGAAAGAACAATAATATCATCCATGTATTATTCCTTGATACTACTTAAAAATTTCTTGATTAAATCTCTTTATTAAAATCATAAAAAGCATTATTAGGAGAACAGAAATTATCCTTATATAATGTAACTATAATATCTATTGAACAAATTATGAACTGAAATAAATATTTTCAATTCAAAATATCCTAGATAACATGCATGTTGCACAAGACATCTAAAAAACGTTTTCTAGATATCTTATGCAATACTAATGTTATCAGGGATAAGGCCTTACTTAATCAGAATCGGAATTAATTACATAATAAATTCATTAGTTAATGAATTGCAATGAAATCATTAAAAAAAGATGAATGTATATCAATTGCACACGAGCCAATTGAGCACAAGCTAATCATAGCATTAGAAAAAAATTCCCTATGCAGAAGTCGTTGTTGTGGGCAATTGCAAGTAAATCCTCCCCCCCCCCCAAAATAAGCTGGGATATTATATCTTTCTATAAATTTAACTATGAAAATTTATTACGCACAAACTGCATGGAACTAACAAACAAATCGCTGCTATTGCCCCATAAGAGGACACTTTCATCAGCGTTGTATAGTAAATCGGTCGAGGGCGATGACGACAACTGATCGATCGTTCGATCGATCGGTTAGATCGATCGGATTACCGGTGCGCACGATCCCCGTCGTACCGCGAATCATGTCGACGTTATGGGATCGATTACAGAGCGAAAGACGGCAAGAACCTCGACCGAGGAAGGACGCTATTGAATTACCATAAAACGCCATGATTAATGCAAGGTAAACGAATATAACGCCGCAGAGACCGCAGTCTGTCCTCCAGCAGTTAACGAGTATCATGGTTTCTTGTGTGTG
>NW_017259576.1:2260044-2261225 GCF_001594045.1 Atta colombica | reverse complement strand
TTTCTTGTGTGTGTATATATATATATATATATATATATATATATATATATATATCACTTTATCCTTTATCATGTTGTCACATCTATGTCTATGCAGAAATTATGAATTGTTGCCGAAAAAAATTCATTCATTGTTTAAAAACAAAGAGAAGAGTACATTGATTTACGTTTATATTTAAATTTTATTGGATTCCTGTCAATCATTACAATTATTCTCAGATCTATATCTGAGATGTCAGATCTAACTGAATTTTTAGATACTTTAGCAAAGTCATTCTTTTCGTATATTACGAAAAAAAATTCTATCTTAAGAGAATTTGTTAATTCTCTTATTTTATTAATTTAAGATAGAAATTTTTTTCGTAATATACGGAAAAAACTTTGTTCGAGTATTTAAAATGATTCAATATAATTACTTTCAGATCTATATCTAATTTTATTTTTAGATATTTCAGGAGAACCATGTAAATCTTCTGTGTAAATACAAATTTTATTGTTAAATAAAAAATGCTTTTAATGGCACATGAAGTGAATGAGAAGCTACTCAGCAACTTTTATGCATGAAATACTTGTACAAGCTGACTCATTCAGTATCCTATATTTAACTTGACAGCAAACACAGTGTCTTCTGGTTTCTCTGTTGAAAAGAGATTGACATTCACTAACTGAAAACGTAAATGCATTTCAATCATCATTATAAAATCTCACATAAATTACTTTTTTCCTCTTGATAAGCAATAAGCTAAACTTTTCACAATAACATTCTGTAATGTTACATAACAATTTACGTAACTTTCAATGCATAACAACATGTACATATATATATATATATAATCATAACAATAACTTATTTGAAATTGAATATTTTAATTATTTTGATACCTCAGATTCTTGGTTTATTGAATTTTTAGATTTCACTCTTATGCTTTCGCAGAGGAGTATTTTTGCCATCGACTTTTAAGCCAATGATGTGCGTGCATCCGTCGTGAGAATCCGCGCGCGTGCGTATGCGTGTCGACAACATATGATACATATGGGAACCTTAGGCTCTGTGGTTTGAAGCCCGTAACGTGTAGCCACGGATGATGTTGACGACCAGAAAACAAGGAAAGAATTGAACTATCACACGCGATAGATTATCATTATATTAGCAAATATGTCAGGATGCATATCTAATTGTAA
>NW_017259576.1:2256472-2259944 GCF_001594045.1 Atta colombica | reverse complement strand
TATATATATATATACATAATATTTTAATGAAATAATTAAATAATTTCTAATAGTTCGTATAAATAGATACAAGAAACTACACTAATCTTTCACTTGTGCATCGGAATACGAAAGACCCGTTTTCACAATATGATTACTTTAAGATTAAAAATTACCATAAAATTTATCAATGAAATTTATTTATGAATTTCTTAGTAATCTTTAATCTTTAGGTAACCATACATTACCTATTGTAAAAATGGCCTTAATGTTTCGACTTATCTTTCATCGTGCAAAATTCATTTCACCAAAATAATGAATGAATGTATCTGCGATATAATAGCAAAGATTCATGAAACTCCCTTAAATCTAGTTATAATGTTACATTTTAAGTTACAGAAATGGGACAAAAATCAAATGTCAGTTTACTTCTTTTAATCGTTTTCAATTACTTATTCGTATTATTATCAGGAAAAACGATTCTAATATATTGTACATAGGAACAAGTAATACCTAACATTCTCGAACTCCTCAGAGTATAATTCGCAATCATAATCGGTATACACTGATTGAGGCCAAAAGGGGCAATACATCGCGCATGAATACACCGCTATGTCTTGTACTGATCTGCATTGCGCAAACTTGCGAAAGAGTCGATTGGCCGATCGCTTACAAAGTTTCTCTTGCGGCCGGACAGCATTCCGTCTTTGACCGATCCCTTCGCAGCATCAGACTTGGCTGCTCGATCTCATCGATGAATCCGATCCGATAAACCTTTGTCGATTTTTATGATCCCTTCGCTCGGATCAAGCTTCATCGATTGTATCGATTATTCCAGAATGTTTACGTTGGTCAGTATAATGTACTCTATGCAGAATAAGTTGCCGGCATCTTGCACTTGTAGGGTCCCATGTCCGTCATTCAATATTCGGATGTAAACGAAAGTAGACTGCGTGTAATTTCTATTATCTGGATATAAGTAGGTATTTTTTTACGTGCATCTCATATGTATATTTCAAGAACACAAATATAGAGATCGTTTCATCAAATAGTTTTAAGGACTCAAAATAATTTTTAGGACTCAAAAATTTATACTTGGAGTCTCAATTTACCGGTTCATATAAACTATTATTCTCTGCTCTTTTAACATTATAGCATTAAAATAAGATGATCGCAGGCAAAGGGAACAAAATTAGAAACACACACTCTACAAAAATATGAGTGTAAATTTAGCACTAGGTGTTTATATAATTCTCATCGTGTTAGTTGGTTCTAATATGCACATATAAACATCAACATAGTGTGGATTTAAGAATCATGATGTTAAATGCATGCACCACGTTGATGTTAATATCAATGCACAGCGAGATTACATATTACACGATTAGATTCACATCCATATTTTTTAAATTTAGAACGTATGCATTTTTCATCGGATAATATTCGCATAACTTTCTGACGACCCAAGTACAACGGTCCCAGTAGGTCGTATTGTTGTTATTTCGATTAACGTGCATTCCCAGCGTTCCGCGAGGCGCTACCGCAGGTTGACTTCTATCCCCGGCATGATTGATAAAATGATGGCAAACCCGCGCGGTACGGCGTGCCGGCACGCATTCATTGCACGCATAGGAACGTATGTACATATGTATCTGATGCGCGACATGTGTTGATAGCACACAAGTGTCCCGTGTATGATGCGTCGTACGCTCGCACGAGGCTCGGTATACACAACGTGGAAGTGGAAATGGATGGAGTTGCGCGGACACGCGTAAATACACACGCATATCGCGTATGGGCATATCTCCTCTCTTGTTACCTTGCCGTTCTTGCTAATGACGTAATCGTCTCGAACGAGAATTCCAGCCGCATGATCGTTTCCCTCGCAGCTTCGCCGAGAGAGTCGGTCCATCTCGCTCCCTCAATCTCGGTAAATCGTTTTAATCCCTCCTTGGAAGGCACCCGGCTAAATTGAGAACTCATTGCCCGCCGCGGTCGCGCTTCTTCGTCCATCGTCCAGTTCTTCCTTCTTTCCTTCTTTTTCTTTTCTTCCTTGTTTCTTTCTCGCGATCCTTCGGCCGGATCGGACCGCTCTTATTATCTTTTCTCCGGGGATAAGGGATAGCAAACTTCATCGTATTTGACGGATATTTGCATCGAGCGATTTGCGCTTCAACACTTGAGTAATGACAATTACAAAACGAAAAAGATTATTGGAATACAGGTTTATTATTATTACATAAATAAAAAATATATTAAAAATAATACTTTTCCATATATTTAAATATTTTAAAAATTAATCTTTACTTTTTTTTAGAAATAATACACTAAATAATACTTAATCAATTATTTCTAACATCAATGTAGTTGTTTAAAAAATGTATTAATACCTTTGTGTCAATACAATTTCCATCAATATAGATTATATAGTTTTAATCTCCGTTTAATTCACTTTTTATTCTTTTCTAGTTAAGAAAACAAAAAGATAAAGAATACATTAAATCAAGATTAAAATAAATCTACATTATATTAGAAATTAATATAAAATAAATTAATAAAATAAAAATTTTCCTATCGGTATCTTCCATTGCATAGATAAATATATATGGAAATTCACATGATTATAAAAAAACGATAAAACATCCGCTGCATCATTATAAACCGATTAGTGATCGTTTTCTTAGATTTCTTTTGGCGCAAAAAGTCCTTCTCGTAATCATAAAGGCGCACGGAGCTCGTCCTCGTGATGTCCCTCGACCTTCTCAATCTCTCGCAGTACGTCGAACCCAGGAACATTTTCGTATCGTTCTCTTCTGTGTTTTCTGTAATAAATCAAATTAATTCGCGTAATAACGTAACAGGCGCATCGATGCACCGCATCTGAGACGGCAATCAGATCGTTGCCCGAGGAGACGAAAGGATAGCAAGAACGACGCAAAAACGCGCGCTCTCTTTCTCGAAGGACTAATTTTTCATTCGTCTTCTGGGTCTATTTGGCCCCTCCACTCCCCCTTCACACCTCCCCCCCCCCTCACGCCCTTTCCCTGTGTGCTACTACTTTCGTACGAGATCGGATAAAACATCCATCATGCATCATGTGGTGATGGTGGCGACTTCGAGATGCAGAAAAACTTAATTACCTTCATTAAGTGAGGGCCGCGCGTCTGATCGCGGCTGATCAATCGTCCATTTCGTCCGCGGATGCGCTCGCTGACTACTCTCGAGCGAGTCAAAGCCAGTTATCGAGCGACGTCAAAACGACGTTAATGGGGCTGTGTAATTGCAATCAACTGCTGATATCTTTTGCACGCATTTTTGCAACATTTCGCCTTTTTCGAGACAATTCCAATCGGATCATATTCGTTATACTCTATTTACGTAAATTCGAAAAAATTAGGCCGAAAGAGTTTTGAAAATTTTAGATCATCTTGATACTTATATATACACACACACACAACATATATATATATATATATATATATACATATACACA
>NW_017259576.1:2224077-2256372 GCF_001594045.1 Atta colombica | reverse complement strand
ATATATATATATATATAAAATGTTATTATTCAATTATCCATCGCAAGGTTGCTATAACCTGTTTCTAATAATAAACAAATTATGCATAAATAATTTCGAATTAAAAGTATCTGATCTTATCCAAATAAATTTTTCACAGCAGGAGAGGCTTTACTGCACATATTCTGAGCAGCAAGAAACTGTTAAAAAATATCCCGACATAATTACGAGGGACTCACGTTAACTCCGTATGTCATAAATATTCATCAAACAATTCGCAATATTAACAATATTGAGTCCGACTGTCACTGCAGTCCTCCTGCCCTCCCTGCTCTCGAAAACAAACACGTAGGACCGACAATTACGGGCAATTACAGATTTTATTGTTCGATCCATACCACTGCACTGCATCGCGAGCGTGCGCGTGCATGCAACATGCACCGCATTTCGCTCTCCCGCGGTAACGCGCGGACATTATACAGTGTCCTCCCCCTTCGCCATCGTCAGAACCTTCCCTTCTCTCTCTCTCCCTCCCCCCCCCCCCCCCCCCCCCTCTCTCTCTCTCTCGTTTACCTCACCCCCATGGACTGCTTAATGACTCGACCATGGTGCCGCCAAAGGGGCGCGCTTCGTGCCGCTTTATTTTTACTTCCGCGGGCGTTCTATAGGCACCCGCTATTAATTGCCGTCGTTCCGCACCGACTTCGCCACGAATCCATCTACCACCACCAACACTATTACAACCACCACCGTCACCATCATCACATCGCCACCTTGCACCGAAGAAATCCGCTCGTGTATGCCCGCGGGGTTTCCCGCTTAAAATCCGCGACTGACTGCACTAATTTCTCGCTCGCGGCTCGCGCTCGCTTCGAAAATGCATCTGGTCCCGCGACTAACTCGTATCTTATATGCGCACTAAACTCATATCTTATATGCTGCACAAATTATTCAAAGGCTTATAAGGCTTATAAGCGACAATATTATCTTTAAAATATGAAATTTTTCAAATTTTTTTAAATTTCGTCACTCCTACTCTACCCTTTTTATATTTATTTTTTGTACTTATGTGTCTTACTTCTTTTATTTTTTTCTCGCTTTACAATATATTTTATTGACAAATAATTCAATTTTTAATGCTAAGTGGAAAACCACGATGTATTTAATAAATAAGAAATGTTTATTATATTGATCTATAAACTTAGAAAAAAATTCATCTGATTTTTACTTACACTTTTAAGCATCTTCAAATATTGCAATTCTTTGTAGAAATATCAATTGCGCTGTGTGTATTTCTATTTACATGAATGCCGTTACATTATTATAGTCATGATATTCTGAATACATAGTTATCACAATCATCCTTCATTAGCCTCTTGTTTTCAGTGGCTAAACGATTTCTTTATTCATATGCTCGAAACAATTAAGAACGAGTAACTGTATCGGTTACTGTATTGTCGGTTCGCGGTTTCTTGCAGAAGCGTGTGTGCCTAATCCAATGCAAATTGGAATGTATTATTCGAACGAGGACATACATATATGTGTATGTGAGACACGTGCGTATGTATAAGCGTGTACGGAGGAACACGTCGATTAAGGAGGTGTCTATGGGAATTTATGCTGGCGTTAATTCACGGCAGCGAGCTCGGTCCCGCTTCGTTATTAGTCCTTTGCTCTCGTTTAACGGCGGGCAATAACGAGCAGGCTACCCAGCGACGCAATAATAAAGCAGCGACTATAATGACGGTAAGAAGGGGAGCTTCATTGCGCCATTACTCTTATCGTCATCTTCGACGCGCGTTCCCATTGTCATGCTCGCGGAATCACCGTACAATCATACTTCACTTCATAAAATACTGAAAGCATGAAATACAAACTCCTTCTTTGAATTAATGTTGTTACTATGAATATCATTGTATTTATGATATCATTAATTAGCATCATATGCTAAATTCGTAATATTAAATTATATTCAATTTGAGTTAGTTTTAATCATTTCTACAGATTGCCACTGCTCGTATTCGATATATCGTTAGTTTAACTAACAATTTAACTCTAGAAAGTGTATTAAATTTGCCTCAAATTTAGTTTATTATTTATTAAATGTATATGCTAACTTAAATGCTGGATATTGTTTACTTTAAAAGTAATCATAAAAATTTACATTTTAACACACATGGAAACTAAAAATAACAAATATTATTTTAATTCGAGGGATTCGAGGGATTCGATTGCACCTTCTAACGGTATGTAATATGCTGCGCCTTATATGAAAAGAGAGAAATGCTATATATGCTACACAATAAGAGTAGTATAAGAGAGAAATGCTATATATGCTACACAATAAAAATAATTTTCAATTATTTTTCCATACAGCACAGATCTGCAATATTGCAGCAACATTGCAAATGTTGTAGCAATGTTGTTACGAGTTTCTGCACTGTATGAATTACGATTAAATTTTTATTAAAAGAATTTGATTAAACGATACTTTATCTTTCGCACTATATTCATTTGAAATAGAAATCAATATTAAATTAGGCTTTAAATCGATGATATCAACGTATGTTAGTTATATAGCTACTTTCTTCACTTATATGTCGCTCTAACATTTAATATAAATGAACTGTGGAACGTATGTCAACAGGTTCACATCGCACGCGTTCGGTGAAATATCAATCTAGATGTGTGCAAGCAAAAAGTTGACGTGAGACTGGCGGGTGGCCGCGGTGGAATCTCCTTCGGGGATTTCGACCTTTGTCGGCAGGAATATTTCAGTAGCAATCATATCGGTAATTCGCTGGCTGATTGTCCCTGACCGCAGCTCGATCCATGAGTGGGCAGCGTTCCTTATTTTATTCCGACCTTATTCGGTCGATGGATAAACTCTAACGGACCCATGACGCCACTTCGCGAAGGCGCGTAAGGAGAGGGATCCTGGGGGTGGGAGCGCGAGATCAAAGGATCAGCATAAACGATCCAATCAGTCGGATAATTCGCCGTGATTGCGCGGAATTCGTGCCGCCGTACGATTCTGCTACCGTACTGCTGCCGTCACGTGATTGCTTCAGAAAACAATCGTCCATCCGTTTACCGAGGCCCACAGAAGTTGTTCACATTCTCCCTTGCCCTTTTCCCATAATACTTTTTCTCTAGAAAGATTGATTTTGTCGAGTTGATCGGCCTTATGCTTACATTTTTTAAATTATACTAAAAACAAATAACTAAGTTAAGCAGAATAAATAAATCGATAATTCTTATCATTGAAAAATTACTAAATTTGAATTTAACATATTATAGGAATGAAATGGAAAATATTGAATATATAAAAATAATATATTGGGTTGTCCGGAAAATTCGTGCCGATTTTGAAGGAAAATTGAAACGCAGAAGATTTAAATTTTAGTATACATTTATTAAATTTAAATCTTTTGCGGCACGAACTTTCCAGACAACCCAATATATTATAAAAAGAAACACAAAAAATTGTAACATTTAAGCCTTAATGGCTGTATCATCATTTTGTCGTTAGAAAAAAACTGTTTTTACTAAAAAATATTTTATGTGTGAAAAATCTATTTGAATTTATACTGAAGTCTAGAATTTTAGTAGCAAAAAAGCATTATATTTTAATGTTCAATACTAATAGATCGCTCGTTAATAAATATAACGGAAAACAACATTAGAAAAATATTAGAACACATACGATGCAATTTTTAAAATACATTATCGAACTCGATCTTTTGAGGGTTTTCAACAGAAAATTATACTTTGAATGATACAGCGTGTCGTGTCTCAGACGATTATGACTCGGCGCATGTTTTTAAAGATCATCGACACGGCCGGCACAGTCAATTAGCTATTGGGATCGTCACCCCCAAATCCTCCTCACGTATCATATTTCCAACGTGGGAGGTCCAGTATGTCTCTTACGGAGGGATGAGCTCGTGGAACTCCGTAAGAGGCTTCTATCACATGCTATTTTCTGCGGAATCTTCATCCAAAGAAATTCATAAGAAATAATCCAGATTTATCGAATCCGATGATTTATAAAAGTATACGTGTCAAAATCACAATGGCTATAATACAGCACTATGGCTAGAAATTGAATTAAATTAAATGAAATATTAATACACAATTAATATATGTATATTAACATACAATATATAATAAGTTTTTTAAATTAATGGTATGTTATATGTTGTTTACACATTGCTTTATACGTTGTATATTGACGAAAATATAATTAAATTAATT
The DNA here is from genome assembly GCF_001594045.1 of Atta colombica. Taxonomy (NCBI): domain Eukaryota; kingdom Metazoa; phylum Arthropoda; class Insecta; order Hymenoptera; family Formicidae; genus Atta; species Atta colombica. The sequence continues at coordinate 2,252,136 of NW_017259576.1, read as the reverse complement.
ATCATTAATTAATAATTACACTACTAAAAATAAAATGTTAAGTCTCAGAAAGAGAGAGAGAGAGAGAGAGAGAGAGAGAGAGAGAATCCACTATAAATTTTTTAATTAAAATTAACATTTTATTTTTAACAATATAATTATCAAACATAAATTTAAAATCAAGACAAGCTATTTTCTAGCTAATTTTCTTTAATGCCAGAAAAATATTATAATCAAATACGTTTATGATGAAATAAAGGGCAATCTCTTCTCCATTACTGTTTGAGATGAGTAAATTACAAGGTGTCATAATTTCTATCTTGGATTTACATTACCATCAGTAAACGGTTGCATACCGCTGCTTTCAATTTACTTAATAATACCGTACAAAAAGTTTCTATTACGTTTTCCTTATTGTGACAATTTAGAAGGTGTCTACATATCGGTGATAATTCGAGTGCGATCATGCAAGAAATCTGGCCGAACGAACTGGAAGGGACAGAGACACTGTAACACGATCGGTGCATCGTGATCACTTTGGTGATCCGGGCATACATATATATATACGTGAATTCTTGATACGAAGTCGTTTCAAGAAACCGGCACGCTCGTCCTGCATCTCGGGAATGAGATAAGTGTCGAGCTGTCTGGAATGATTAACACATTAGCATAATGCGAGATACCGAATCTGAATTATCACTTAGATTTGGCACCTGGTATAAATCGATAAAGAATGCAATAATTATTAAAATAATGAAAAATAATGAGCTTTTTAAAAATTAAAGTAATACAGTAATCTCGGCAACGATTGATGTATCGAGCTATTTCGAATGATTAACGCATAATGAAATTGAATTCAAATTATTTATCGTTAAATTTAACACCTATTATAGTATATGTGCATAGTTAAATCAATAAAAAACATAGTAATTATTAAAATAATTAAATATAATAATAATAAAATGAATTTTTTAAGTGATGCTGTAAAAAGAACAATTTATTGTACATAAAATTGTGCTTAAGATATATTGATTGAAAGAAATACAAAGCATTGCTCAATATATTACGTTTGTTAAAATGAACATTTATGTAGAATTTTATTATGATAGCACACACGGAATAGTTCAAGAATACTCTATATAACAAAGATAGTAATCTGGCATAAGATATGCGAGATAAGCCGTAGGTTTGCTATATATCCAGAGATCGGCAGATTCATAAATTTATAGATATTACCAATGCATGTATTCATAACTCGGTAAACTCACAAATTACTATTTTTATATTTGTCTAATATGGAGATTGCATGCAACGTTATCTGAAACTGAAAATCAAATGACCTACATTTAGCGCTAAATGCGCGATATACATACAACTCTTAGATCTATAGATTTTCTTTTAATCCTTCCGCTGTTATTTTCACAATTTGTTATCGTATTAGAAATACACTATATTATACCACCATACCAGGAAATCTGGTAAACAATAAAAATACATTTCAAACAAGATCTATTTTGATTTTGTTAAGATATATTAACAAATTGAAATTGCACGATATGAAAAATGATATTTAATGCAACAATAATTAAATATGAGATTTGTTTTAAAAAATTTTTAATTTTTGAAATAACGTGATAAATATTTAGCGCGCGATTTGTGCTATCAATGTTTTAAAACATAAAAGAAGTGTTGGCAAATAAAGCATACAATAGAAAATATTTTGAAGAATTCCTAGACAAGTCAAGAAACTTATTATTTGAAAAATAAATTCTCTAAACAGAGATTTCGTATATGGTATTAACAATGGGTATTGGAGCAAATATTTTTTTTTGGTTGTACAATCTGTACGATTGATACTGTACTGAAGTTCTAAATTGTAGATAAAAAAACGTTGAATCATGTTCTATCAATCGCCGCAAAGACTTGCCTACATTCTATATTTCAAATAATAAGATGTTTTAAAACTTAGGTGTAGTTTTTATAGCTGTAGTTGAGGATTAACAATGATCAACCACAGCTAAGTTAAAAATTACGAGATCTGTTTACTTTTCAAATAGTAAGTTTCTTAGCTTATTTAGGAATTCTTCAAAATATTTTCCATTGCATACTTTATTTGCCAACACTTCTTTTATGTTTTAAAACATTGATAGCACAAATGAGCACAAATCAAGTTACATGTTTTTTTCAAAAAAACTTTGTTTATAATGGTAACAAATCATAAAAATATGACATTCATTTCATAAAGAAAAGTATTAAAAAAATATCAATTTTCGTTTCTAAGTTACATCTGTTGAAAAATCATTATCTAAGTCCTTAAAAAATAGGAAATAATAATTATTAGTCCGAGAAATAATGATGGAAATATTGCTAGAATGACTTAAAACTTAATGATTCTCAGCTTTATCTTATATATGTATTATTTTTATCAAATAAAAATAGCGAAGATTCTTTAGAAAAGTAAAGACTAATCTAATCTTAATATTTTTTTAATGTCTCCATTTAGAAAGAAAACAACATGATCAAAATACATCCTCCTCGAAATCATTCCAGTTTTATCCGAAATATTTTTTGATATCTTCCATACTTTTTGAGAATTTTCAGGGTTTCCATACTTTTTTGTCACCCTATATATAGATTCTTTTGCAATTATAAATTCAAAATTTTTTAACCCTTTTATGTGATCTGCTTAATAACTTCACTATTTTTATCTGATAAAAATATCATAACATACAGTTAAAACTGAAAATTATTAAATTATATAATTATTAAATTAAACTAATCTATCAATTTTTCCACAATTTCTCGGACAAATAATTGTCATTTCCTGTTTTTTGAAGATTTAATAATGATTTTTCAAAGTTAAATATAATTTGGGGATAAAAGTCAACACTTTTTTAATATTTTTTTTTTCAAAAATATTTAGAAGAAGATTCACATTTTCCATATAAACTTTGAAGGTCGTTTTGAAAAGACGTCTAAACAGGATTTATTTTTACGTCCTAAAAATATGTTCCCAGGATATTTCTCGGATAAAATGTGATATATTTAAATTTTGAAGAAATGTCGGAATGAAAAGAATGGGAAAAAATAAAAATCTTACAAGTAAATGATTTCTCTGAAAAATCATCGTCATAAAGAAAATATAGTCATATTATTAATTAGAAATTTTAAATACACTTTTGTTGTAATGGTTATCTTTTCATACTATCTTTGTTATGTACATTTGTTTTGGGTCAGCTTAAACAACTTTAATCATGCAAATATCTTTGAATAATGATATCGTTGAAATCGGAATTTTACATTAGCAAACAAAATTAACTGCGTATTAAATGTGTATTTTACAGAAAAAAATAGTGTGAGAAATTTAATTAAACATAAATTTTTTATGGAACAATTTTATGATAAATCAAATAATAATATGTATTTGTTTAAAGTACATCGATAATAAATTAACAAAGTCACCGAAATACATTAAAAAAAATACGAAGACTATAATTTAATATTTATTTAGAAAACTTCTACGAGCAACAAGCAGATAATTAATGTAATATCAGTTTCACTGTTTTCGTTACCGTATCAGGAAAAGAAAGTTTCTTGACGAGCGTGCACGCGCTCACTTGAAAATTTTGATTCTAAAATCGTGGTGATTGCAAAGAGATAACTAGTTGCGGATAAGTGTGCCGCGATTATTCTCCGGTAATGATTAAAACGATTAGTTTGCGATTGCCAAAGAAAACGGTTATCCAATGAAGTTAACGTTCTGTGACGCACGTAAATCAGGAACTTATTACGAATTCAAGTCAGTTCTTTTTTTTTGCTAGTCAATAATAAAACGTATCATAACGAGTCATTTCTTTCAATTGTTAAACATCTAGCTTTTTTTTAAGAGAGAGAGAGAGAGAGAGAGAGAGAGAGAGAGAGAAACAATTGCACCTGGCATCGAATAAAATACGTATGTATTTATATTTAGGATATTATTGATGGACGAAATATATACAATGGCTTTCAGCCAACAAACACCTGTACCGCTCGATGCGCGCCGCAATATAATGGCGATAAGATCGAATATGCACCATCGCGATTCCACAATTGTAAAGGCCAGGTTCGCGGCGATCGACAGAATGATTACGATCGGCATGGTGGATAACAAAGTTACAAATTGCGTGATGGAACCTGTCCAAAGACTGAATGTCGTTGAAATTTAAGAATTTGCAATTTGACTCTAGATATAGATCGGAGACGCACTTACGGTTTCTCCGATAACGAAGTACTTGGACATTTTAGATTGCGACGTAATATTATGGCGATAAAATCGAAACGTATATCTGCGGAAGTGCGAGGCAAACGGACGGATCGTTTGTGCTAGATAAAAAGATCGCGATTGCTGTAAAAATAGCATTTCATCATTTATAGTGTAACAAGAAGTTACTGGTTATCTTAACGACAGAATATTAACGACAGAGTGATTGATTGTTTTCCCATATAGAGATCATTATTTTTTTGAATGTGTCATTCCCAATTTTAATTTATAATACAAATCTATTATTATTTTATAACGAGCATCGTTGAAAATATTTATCAACAGGAATTTATTGATTTACCATTAATCAAAAGCATTTTGCAAATTATGAAACGAATCGTCGTTTATGATATTTAGAAATTTAAACGACACCAATCATGACTAGGTTGTTGTTATGAGAGAATGACTCGATGGTTTATTATTTATTACATTCAAGATTAGACGTTTACAGATCTCTGATTTCTTCAATAACAGAGATACGTTTCTCTACCTGTTTCCGTATGTGATTCTGTAATATCACGTTGATAAGATCAAAAGTTCGTATATACGTATGCTAGTCTCGAGTCGTTCGTAATAGATAGGAAGATTACATTGCGATTGGCACGCAGGATAATATTTTCCACGAGTGGTATTAGCACGAAATTACAGAGACTGAGGTAGAGAAACGTGCTTGGAAATCGCTAGATCGCCTTTTGCGAACGGTTCTCGAAAACGTTTTGCCAACCTGACGGATGATTTATAATCTAACCAAACATTTCATTTCATCGCGCAATAAATGCGTAAACGAAAAAAAAAGGGAAAAGCGAATATCGATTTTAAGGTACTTGATTATCGCGTTCGGAACAAACACACATAATGAAATAAACGTAAACACACAGTGAACAGTTAGTTAACTCTTGACCTCACTATGAGAACAACACACTGGCGTATAACATACGCCCGATCCAATTCGATTGCTTGTAATTTTGGAAAAAAACGGTTTTGAAGCATTAAAAAATTTAGCTAGATACAGCTCTAAAAATAAATTTGGTTGAACTATCAATATAATTATGTAGAACACTCAAGTCAAACTAATTATTAGACTTTCAAAATTGTTTGCATTATGCTTGAATTTCATAATTATTTACTCATAAAAATTATTTACTCTAAAAAAATTTTCAGATCTACCTAAATTTTGAAAAATATTAGCAAAATAGTTCTTTTTGTGTGAAAATAAATATATATTGCAAAATTTTTTTTTTTTCAAAATACCAGAAATACGTTAAGAGACACGACAATATCAAGCAAATGAACAGTATCTTTATTTTACAAAAGTTATAAACAATGAGTCTTGCAAAAAATGATATGCTATAGAAAAGGTGTTTAAAAGTTAACTAGCTCACAATCTTTAACAAGAATTTATGATTTTGGTCGCGTTTCAAGTCGCCTTTTCCTTTTTTGCCAAAATATCTCTTTTTATTTAGCGTTACTCACCGCAATTCTCTATTACCGTAAAGCTGTTTCAGCACAATGGAAAAGTGCGAACGTAAGCGCTGCACTCGCCGTATGAGAGCCTCTGGGCACAGATGTCCCCGCCTAATTAGGCGGACTCAGAGAGGCGAAATTACACGTTTCGGAGCAACTGAAATGAAACACAATTCATTACCCGGTCCCGTACCTTAAAGCTCGTTGCACGCGGGATGCGCCCGTGACCCGCTCAACTATCTCTCCACCTTCCACGTCGGAATACGTATAATTGGCCCTTAGAATTTCAGCACGCCAGCAGCTGCAACAGATATATGTATGTCAAAGCAGCAAGCTCGCCCACCGTAATCTGGCGACTTCTCTGTAACGTTTCTAGAGAGCATAATCCATTAAACAGTAAAAGAAAATGCGTTTGTATAATATGTTTCATAAGTAATTCACGTCTTCGGCGCGTTGCTTTCTCTTTGTCGATTACATACCAAATAATTATTTTACAATTCATGTCTTCTTCAATCAATAATTTTTGTCAGTGATCTTATGAAGATTGTTCCATTGTTGAATAAAACCGATAATTTTAGCGACGTTACAGAGAATCAACCATAAGTCGCAAAAACAAACGATGAATTCCATATTTATTCGCGATAGCTACCCTCGCGAAATTAGGGGAGAGATGGATGTGTGCCAATGTGGAGACAATGCACCCCATATCTGCCCACCGCGGAGGGATAAAGGCCATTAAGAGAGGTTTGTCCGAGACCGTTGTTTACGCGGCGGAAGTGGACTATAATCAGATGGTGGTGCACAAAACCGCAAGGCAACGATATTACTGTCATTTGAACGGACTCGCCCCCGCCCGACGAGAGAGTCTTCTCTTGCGCGGGAGAGACCTGGAAATTAAATGCCCGAGATCGTTCCGTCATTATCTAGAATAAAAGGGGTAAGGGGACAATCACCAGCGATCGAAGTTGGAATCGCGAAAAAAGCTTCCCCCTCCTCCCCTCCCCGACTGTGAACGATGATGTCGCCGGCAGTTCGACCGTGTAGGTCGTGATCAATCGCAGAACCTGGCCCTTATTATATCGAGTCTTTATTATTTGGTCCAGACAAAAGATCGCTTATAAGTCGTTGCGGCGAGAGAGGTGAGTTGTTAGGAATTAAATGCCCGCGAGTTCGTGCCGTCATTATAACGAAATATTAGTCTTTATCAATTGTCTATCCTGACCCGAAAGAAATCGCATGAAATCATTGTTACGGGACGGACAATTTTTTTGTTTCTTCAGGCAATCGATTTGAAATGACCGTCCACAATGAGTGAATTATAACGAATTCTAACAACAGATTGCAACAGTAATGCTCGTATAAGTCATCATAGTTTAAACATAATCTTAGAGAAATAATAAAGTTCATTAAAATAAATCAGGTCATCGTTATTATCCTTAAATTATTATTAAAACGATCGCTCATTATTATCATTGAAAAACATACAGTGTTCCTCGCTGTGTTTCTCTTTTTTTATCGATCTTAGAAAATTTTTTCCCATCATTTTCTTCATAATCCTCTGCATTAAATAGCGCGGTAATTAATAACACTCTTCTCTAATGCCTTGCACTAAACAGCGCGGTGATTAATAAGCTTCTCTGTAATTTCCTGATTTGAATAGACTAGTAATCAAGTCATTAAGTCGGATACAATATCACAAAGAAAAAGTGGAGTGCTCTTAAGAACGCTCTTATTACCGATCGATATTGCATAACTTGTAGATTGCTGCACAGCTGAACGTGTGTTCTAAACTAACTAAATTATAAATGTACAAATATATAAAATATATAAAATAATTATCTAATAATTCAACTAAGTGATAGATCTTTTCTATAAATCGAAATAAAAGTATAATATCTAGCAAAATATATCTTGATCTTCTTATTACTCTACCTTAATATACATATAAAATATGTAATAATAAAAAGGATCAATATACTCATACATTTAAAAAAATATATGATGATAATTATGAAAATATATGATAAAAAAAATGCTTGCAAAAATATAATCTCAAAATAGACCATACTAAACAGTGAAAAATTTTTCTTTACCATTTTTTCCTATCTTGACTTATTGTTAGAACAGAATTTTAGAATAATTTAGAAGAATCCGGAAATATGTTTTGCGCATGCATGTTTGACATATATTATACATTGGATACATTTCATGAAATTATTCATTCCTTTAATTTAATTTTACATTTTTATAATTTTATTATTAATTTTTATAAAGTTTTATTTTACGTATTGTTTTAATTATATGTATTTTATATTTTCAAAGAAAATCTTATTTTATGCTTCACGCGCTACCATATATCATTTTTAATTTTGATATAATTTTAACGCACTGTAAACTAATTAATTAAGATGCGCAATGTATACTTTCGAACACTTTGATTCTGATATAATTTTAACGCGTTATAAATTAATTAAATAAGGAATTTCCAATTTATATTCATTCCATAAGATCAATATTTATCTATAGTTGATTTTTATTGAATTTTAGATTCGATCTAAAAAAAACTAATCTACTAGTAAACATGAAACGTACGTAGATGAGAGAGTAAGGGGCTTGACCCCCCCTCAAATTTTGGCAAGAAGAAATAATTAAATTATGAAAATTATTAGATGCGTTCAATTGAAAAAACAGCTTTGCAACTGTTGTAAAATTTTGTAATATGATTATTTTATACATTTAAGTTCAGTAAGAATTATAATAAAAATGATCACTATATAATAATTTGTTACTTATAATAATTTGTTACTTATAATAATTTGTTACTTAATTTATTCTTCAATAGCTTCAACAATAAAGGAAGCAGCAATTTTTCATTATTAGCACTACGCTCTTTTATTTATGTTGGTATAACATTAGAAGATTAAAAAAAAAAGCATATAATTTTTTCTATTGTAAAATGTAAATAATTTTTACAATGCTCTAGTACATTCTTTGAAGGAATAACAAAACTTTTAGAAAAAGAATTTAAAGAATTGGAATTAAGATGTGTTAAAAGGAGCCGAAACTTTCTTTCCAGATGAAACATATTTTGTATTTTCATTGCTTAACCATACATAACGAGCACCATTGAAAAGTCTTTTAGTATATTATGAAGAATAAAAACCTGATTGTAGTCAACAATGTCAGAAAAACACTTCAATGGATAGCTATGAATACTAATAAATTGTGAAAAGAAAGAAACTGGAAGAAAAAAAACCAATATTAAAAAAGTTCATTGAAGTCCTCGAAGGCTGGCTTTAACATGCAATATATTTTAATGAGTTTTGTGTGAAAGTAAATTTTTGTCCCTTCCCCCCCTCCCTTCCCCTTCTCCGCCTAACTGAAACTGTATGCCCATGAAGTAAATAACAAGGTTCAGTATCTCCTATTTCAGTATCTCCAATTTCTATGATGGTGAAAACTTGTTATTAATGCTTTTATTTATATAAGAATTTTTTCAAATTTGTACAATTCAGATCAATATAAAAATTTAATATTCAAAGATCCAGGACTCAGGTGTGATTGAAAAGTTGCTATAAACTTCCATGTTGCCGACTAGTGAACTAGTGAATAATTCGGGATAAAAGGTGAAAATTCAAACAGAGATAAATAGAATGATAGAAGATTCCTACTTTCAACAAATACACAATGAATAATGATGATTTAAGAAGCACTAGCTTGCATACTCATCGTATCAAATTTGTGAAAATGAAAGATTTATCCTTTTTATTATGTTGTCATTTGTAACGTTGAAGAGATCCGACCACCTAACTTGTCTCTGCGGGTAACATCTTCCGTTGATCGACCACAATCAGGGGCGGCAACTTGCCGTGGTTATGAAATTTTTGGCTGACGAAGGGAGGAGGGAAGAGTACAAAATGACGATTTTTTTTTATTTTTTTATCTATTTTGTGCCATTTGTTGTTGTTTTCTTTTTTTACAATTACAAATTCTCGCAACTCTATCTAACACTTAAGTCAAATCTTTGTGATGGGCGCAGTTGTATCATCACAAATATTAGTCGGCATCCGCGTACATACATTAAAAAAAATTCAGTTAATTTTTTATCCAATTCTTGGATTCCTTGAGTGTGGATTTTCACTAAGCTAAATTTTGTGTATGGAGTATTCGACTCCACTAATTGCCTTCCACAATATTTATAATACTGTTTAATAATGCCTTTTAAGGCTGATATATTTAATCCATCGCTTTGTAGTCGCACGGCGACTGAGCAATTCTCTAGTTTCTCGACCATAATGCGGTCAGAGGAAAGGAAGATCCTATTGAGAAGGTACCCGTGATGGGCCGAACCATAAACAGAAAGAGCGAGAAAAGGGAGCAGTTAGAGAAAAAGAGACCGAGAAAAACAAAGAGAGAAGGAGAAACTGATCCGACGTAAAGAAAGAAGAGAGAAAACGAGTGAGAAAAGACGAAAGGGCGGCACAGAGAGAGATAGGAGGAAAGACAAATGAACCGCGAAACAAAAGGGCACCGGCACATGAGAGAATCCGGAGAGGGGCTGTGGCTACATGATGGTGGGGACAGCGGTATAGGGGGACAAGAGAGAACTTTGCACGCGGGGGCGTGGCGAACATGGTATTAAGCAACCGCGCCACCGCATTGTAAAGGGCAAAGTGTTATTGTTACGACCGCCGACCGACTCGCGGCTAATTGGATTTAAAGACGAATTGTTCGGGTACTTACAGAAGCACGTCCTCAAGAGGACGACGACGCTTGCCTCCCTTTACTATCTGCTGCGTGCCTGGGCTGCGAAAAGGGATGTCCCGAGTTTACTGGGCAATCTTCACTGATAAGCTTCCACAAGTTTCCTATTGCAATTGCATCGAATTATTGAATCTTGTTTCATCTCAGAGAAAGGATTTCTTGATTGACTAGGATTAACATCTTCGCTGGATAAACATGAGATAAAAGATGTTTTTGTTATTCTACAACAATCACTTTGTATTACATCTTTGTTGAACAGTACAACTCATAACATTTCATAGGATATACGCGTTGAGTAAGTATAAAATAAAAATTAAAATTGTAAGATTTATCTTGGTATATACTTTCCGAGGAAACAGATTTCTAGAATTACTATATTTAAATAGGCTAGTTTTATCACATTATCTACAGAGAATTAATTTTAAATGCTTATAGAATTATTATAGAATTATATATGATTCGATTTACTTTTATCATATTGTTCCAGCCGATCGGTATGAATTTTTATATACTATTATATATTTATCGTTTGATATTTAAAAAACACAATATATACAGTAACACATTTTTGATAACATCAAAATGATTAATACTATATTATAAATATCAATTATAATATATTACACATAAAATATTTGCGAACATATCGAGTTAACTTCAACAAACAATTAGTCAGAATGAAATTCAATATCAAGACTGGTCCTTACTAATCATTGTTCGGTAGAGCTATCGGTTAATCATGACTTTAGCTGCATATGATTTGCTATTCACACGCGCTGGTTCCATAAACTTTATTCTATCTTTATCATTCGTTACATGCGGAAGGAAAATAAAGTGATTTTTACATGAATGGTTAAACCGAACATAGCCTCTGTGTTTAGAGCTATCACACTTATTCTTACTATCTTATACTTTTAGAAGTACATCATGTATTCTTTTTGAGGTCGCAAAATTTCTGGTCATTAATTAAAATTTTATATTTGTAAAGTTATATTATAATATAAAGTTATATTATAATAAGAATTGTCAATAAAAATTGTGTTAAAAAAATTTTATTAAAAATACTTACGTTTAATGTATAAAAAATTATGCCCTTTCCTGCACTGAAAAACAATCTTAATTTCAAAAAAATATCTCTTATTCAAAAAATCATTTCTTTGGATCAATGAAAATTTCTTTGAAAAAAACAATTTCTTATTTTCAAAGAAATTTTCATTGATCCAAAGAAATAATTTTTTTGAATATGAGTAAAGTGATATTTCCTTGAAATTAAGATATCTTTTTTTCCAGTGTGTTCCATCTCTAAATCATCGTCTTTTTAAAAAAAAAAAATGTACACTTCTTTTTTTGTGATTCAGCTATGTAATCCTATTTCTACCTGGATTAGTTTCTTCTTTGAAGAAGCTAAATATATCATTTAGCTTTGCTTAACGATTGGCTTCGGTGCGAATAGGAAAAAGAGCTAAGCTCTCTTAGAAATCTAACAAAATGTCATGAATCAGAAAACACTTTTCAAAGTTAATCTGAGGACATTATAGGAATAGTCCTTTCAATGCTATGGTTATATAAAACCTGTCCAATTATTATTAGTAGTATTGTAACTACCGTAGGTAGTTTCCAATTTCTTATTGTTAATAAGTAAACAAGTATTTCCTGTGTGGGTGATTCCTTTGTCAAAAATATGTATTCTAAAATAAAATGCTTTTCACGATTAATTTGGATATTAGGTGTAGTAAAAAGAAATCCATTATTTTTCCATTCAATTTCATGCAAAAATAATGGATTTCTTTTTACTACACCTAATATTATAAGAATAATCTTTTTAATGTTGTAGGTATATAAAACCTATCCAACAATTATTGATATTATGAGCGAGTTTTTAGTTTCTTATTGTGTTAATAAATAAAAAAAACACATTTTCTGTGTGAGCGATCCATTTGTCAAAAATATTGATCCTGAAATATATTATTAGTCTAATTTACTATATTACTGTATTTATTATATTTTTATATGCATTGTTACATTATCATATTTTTATCATCATGCTACACGTAGTTTAATAAAAAATAAGCATTAGTATCAAAAAATTTATGAAAATCGTATTACTGTTTGTTTTATACTTATAAAAAAAATATATTAATATTTACAAAATTAAAGAAACATCGTTTACATTACTCGCCGACTATGTAAGAGACGCATGAGAGTCATCGCAAACATGCTTGGTCTCTCGAGACTATCCTCTCTTCCCTCCGTGTTGGTATAAATTATGCATATAACCGCGCATTACATTCAACCCTATTTTGCACCGGATGCAACCTAACCGGAACTTTCGGTTCATGGTTCGCGCGCGACGAAGAAGACGGAGAAGAAGATGATTCCGTAGCAAGGAAGGGAGAGGCAAGATCACGCTGGCGGACGCGTAGGACAAAGAAGCGCGCGGCGGAAGAATACGAGGAGACGTAACGCGCTCTCGAGCGGCTCATTGAAAAAGGTGAGAAGGTGTATCGGAACGGTGTATAATTAGAGTTATTACTTTAACAAGCCTGTTACCAGAGAAAAAGAAGAACCGCATGCGGATCAGGGAGTCGGAGGGAGTGGAGGAGAAGAAGGGGACCAGGGAGACGAAGGTAGAAGGGGTACCCTGTCAGGGCGGCGCGGGGGATGGAGGCCGTGGTCGATGCATTGTTGCCAGTTAATGCAGGCCTTCTTTGCATCATAAAGGCGATGTGCGGACCCGGCCTTTTATGCAGACGGCCGTGTGCACGAGAAGATATGCATACAACGATACATTTGCGCGCGCGCCTATGGTGAGCGAGGCGCAACACTGATGCACGCGACGCCACCGACGACACAATGATAACGACGATGTCGACGATGAAGGTATCTCGAAAGCACCGTATGCGAATGATATAGTCAGACGTGAGTATCATCATGCTACCTCGATTTCGCACGGCCCATCCGACTAGCTGTATGCTAAGTTATCGGCGCCAATTAATTTCACTTAGCTGACCAGCTGCTCCACCCCGAGCTACTTTTTATTAACGCAATTCCTTGGCGTGCATCGGCGCGGCTGCCCTGCACCGTGACGCCGGGTGTCTTCGCGAGCAGAACCCGAGGCGTGAAAAACCAATTACTAAGAAAAGGTTGAAAAAATACCGAACTGTTTGCGTTCGATTAAATCTTGAACATATGTCGCAGAAGAATACGGCCAGTAATTATGCAATATATTCTTTAATTTTCTTATCAATGACTTACGCGCGCGCGCGCGCGCGTGTGTGTGTGTGTGTGTGTGTACATTCTCTTTTATATAAAAAAAACTTATCTAATATATTATAAGAAGTAATTATATACTTCAGCTTACAAAGCCAAGAAGGCACTTTACTTACAGATTTATTTAGCTATATATTTATCCATACTTTATGATTACTGACTATATAACTAAATTTACTATTAAAATGTTATTATTACTTAAACTTAAATATATCTATAATGTTTCTTTTTTATATTGAAAGAATGAGGCTACTTTTACTAAATTTTTGCTAAAGTATCTAAAATTTTAATTAGATACAAATCTGAAAATAATTTTGTTGGACTATCAAAATAATTATGTAAAACGCTCAAGCTATATTTCTAGAATCAAAACTTCGTGCAATATTGCTCATCATGCTTAAGATTCCTATGAAATTATTTTGAGAGCTCAACAAAATTACTTTTAGAGCTGCATCTAGCTAAATTTTTATTTCAGGAAAATTGTTTTTTTTTTAAATACATATATATCACAACTTTATTATTCCACTATTTACATTAATCCTAAATCTATATTAACACGCTCCATGCCGAGTCAATTTTAAATGCCTTGATTACCACATCGCGTGGGTTGCCGGTGACCCATGATATTTTTGTTTGCGTTTATTACACTTGTTAAATATGTATTTTATAATGGTTAAAAAATTACATTATTATAACAAAGAAGAAGGCATAATGTGCCGATATTGCATTATATATGTATCGAAATTAACATGTATGATAGAAAATTATTTTATAGTTACATTTCTTTTTATAACCGAAATGTCAAACGAAAAATCCAGCGTAGATCACCGGTGATCTACACGTGTGTTAATATCATAAAATATTACTTAAACCCAAAGCATCTAAACATACGTATATTTCTTATTCTACATATCACAATTTTTATTGTTACTACTCTATATCGTGATACATCAATATTACGTTTACTCCATTATTGCACAATTATCACGTAAAACATTAATTTTTTTTCCTTACTGTCTTTTCATACCTTTCATATCTTTCTTTCCTTATAAAAATCTAATGATAAATATTGAAAGACAGTAATTAATTACTTACTTTAAATATTAAAGACATTGCTGTTCAATACTTTTAATACTTTAAATAATAATTAATTACTATCTTTCAGTAATAAATTAACCAGTATTAGACTTTTGTAAAGGTAAATAATAACAAATTTTGTTTTATATTTATTCTATACCTAATGTACTAACATTACTTTTTATTATTCCATCGAAATTTTATAGTTTTTAGTTGTGCATGATAACAATCGTGCAATCACGTCATAGTCATTTATAAATGAAACTACGTCCCCGGGCGTTTACTTACCATTAGAGATAGAGCCGTCACGATCCGCGATCGGTGCACACGGAGTAGTCGACGCTCGGATTGGCACGTTTTGCGATTCGCCTTGGCACGCGGATTGCGTTCCCGCGATTTCCTCGTTCGCGAGACGTTTTTGCGAAGTCCCGCGCTCGTAAGCGCACCAGAGGAGAGCGCGCCGAAGGCGCGTCGTAACGTTCCGTGAAATAAGACCGTTCTCATGGTGAGCTAGTCGGGGTGCAATGGGCCGGATAAATCGTCAACGTGTTTCGCAGAGGAATTTCGTGACGCTTCATTAGGCCAAGCCACGGTCGCACCGCTGTCTCCTTGACAAGTTTGACAAATTATTCCGTCGCGGGCTTGTGTAGCCTGTGACGTCCTCACACCGGTTGAAGACTATGCCGAAAGATCCTTGACAGGATCAGGCTTTTACATTACGTGAAGATGAGCATAGCGTCGTGCAAAGCTGGTTTTACCGCCGAGCACATGTTGCGAGACGAAGTGCACATGCCATAATTATCATATTGACGTGTATATGTAAACTATATCTCTTTAAGTAATTATGTATTCTAGGAAAAAAATAAATTAAGAATACAAGATGTATAATTTATCTCTATTTTTCATCATTTTAGAATAACTGAACATATTATTTTTAATAATTTCTTAACAAGAATTGAATTAGTCATAATAAGAGATATTTAATTAAAGATCATACGTATTTTTTAACAAAATAAAAAAATTATTTTTAAAATTACAGATTTTTCTTGTATTTGTAAGTGAAGATACAAAAAAAAGTTTGGTAGCGAACTAAGATCAAAAATTATTTTAATAAAATAGATACATTTTTAAAAAATAATTAAGATAAAATGATAAAATTATAATTTAAATTATCAAATTTAAATTGTAAAATTGTATTGTTAAATACAAATGTTGACCTTTTTGAACTGTTTCATATGTATACAACTTTCATTTTTATATGAAAAATATAAATTTCCAATTCCAATCACTTTTTGCAAAGATTATACGCCTGATACATAAAAATGATAACGTTAATAAAAAAAGTATTCAAGTATATAAAGTAAAATTCTATTCATAAATTCGCAAACTCCGAAAGAAAACTTTCTGAATTGTGAGAATACAATTACTCTGTTTTATTATTTCTGGATGAAAAATCGGTAGAGCAACGTTGAGAATTGCATATAAACGTCAAACGTCAGCGTTTTATTCATTCAAGCCAGAGATACTGCTAACATTTTTGTTGCATACATTAACACAGCCGTGGTAATGCCTTAATATTTTCGATTCCAATGTTTGGTATCTCACGTCGTACGATATCGTACGCGTGTTCCGCTCCAAAAAGAAATTCACGATTTCGCGTACCATCCAAGCTCGTTTGTAACAGCCCGAACGTTGGTTCGGACAGCGAAAGTTTTTTGCCGTATTATTTTTGCAATTAAAATTAACAACCGGCACGCTGCCAAATTAGCCCCCTAATGTACCCACCTCCCGTTTCATCCGCGCGTCATCCGGTCTTCGCCGATCTCTCTTGGCAAGGCACAGCCGCCGCCGAGGAAGAAAGAATGAGAAGAGACGAGCGGTAGTTAAAAGACGGCAGTGCTACCATCATCAATATGTGTCGCTGACTTATGTACGAGCTTCTTTCTCTTCATTTCTGTATTATGTAACGGACACGTGATATTATAGTTATATCGAAACATCACCTTAATGAGAATTCCTTGTAACACCACTTTTAATGATTCTCGCCATTTTAGCAATTCTTAGCAGCGAACATTTATCTTCTTCTGCGCAATATAATGTAATATTTATAATTATTGGGCCATATAAAAATATTTAATTCTAAACATTTATACATTTGTGTATCTATAATTGTTAATTGACAATATTAATCTGTTCTCTTGAATTCTCATGTCAACTGTTCAAATTATACGTTTCTTGAATTACTTCTTTACGTAAAACTATAATAGAAGAGAGAAGGAAACTAAGAAGATATTAATATGTGGAAAAAAATGATTTTGTTCAAAATTTAGATAGATACGGATTTGAAAATAAACATCAAAATAATTATGTCAGAAATTCAAACAATGCTACAAAAAGTTTTGGCATTTTAGTAACCAACTTGAGTGTCCTACATAATTATTTTGATTTTTACTTCAACAAAATTATTTTCAGATCTGCAATATCTAATTAAATGTTTAAATACTTCAGTAAAATTATTTTTTCCATGTACTTTTTATATTCTCCGTTAAATTCCAAAATTATTTAAATCAATTATGTATTTTTTAATTGCTATAACAATATTCGTAAACATCCTAATTAAAAAATTGTACTTTACCACCTCAAACATACCTACCCGTAAAATCTGATTTTTACGAGGGCATCAATCTCGATCTCGTCGAATCTCGCGTTTTTCGCACGCGGCAATGCTTAATTCGCCACCGTGCGCGTCGGTAGGAAACAAAGACGGAGAGGCGAGAGTATCAGTTAAAAGATGGCAGTGCTACCATCATCAATATGTGTCACGGAGTTATGTACTCGACCAGATACGCACAATACACGCGGTCACGCATACACACAAACGCCAGGCGTTTACTACATAGCGCCTTAATTATCTACCGTCGTCCCTTTTGGCGCGACCACTCCAATGCACGACGTCGTTCGCTCGTGCTTTTCTGATATCTGCCGCGATCGACTTGTTCCCTTCTAACGACATGGACCTGCCATGCAGCACCGGTTTTAGGCGTATCGAGACTTTTGAAGTATATTTCTACTATCTAAGATTATAACTTTCATCCTTTAACTTTTTAGATAAAACATATTTGAATAAATTGAAATCAGTAATTTCTTATATAATAATTTAATTCTTTCGATATAGAAAAAAAAGTACATATTTATAGATATCGATTAAAATATATCTAAAAAAATATTTGTACATGCTAATCTTAAATTTATGGTAATTATGTATTGACTTTGTAATGAGAAAAATTAATCCTTGATAAATATTGCTAATTTTCATGATTCTTACAAGAAGCCGTTACTGTGTATTAAAGCGTTCATCCTGAGGTTTCAAAGTGGTGTTACGAGTTACATGTAATTAATGCAGCTGCTGGCGCATTTTATCAGCGAGCAAATGCATTTCGACCGATAAATACGACAAATCCGATACTTCCGCGATTTTTCAATGAGGAAGATTGTGGTGGACTCGTAAAAAACGTAGATAGTCCCGTCAATTAGTGGCGAATTATCACTATATCAGCTTATTGGTATTCTGGAATTAATTTAATTGATCATCGAGTATAAACTTTACGATAAAAAAGACAGAAGTTTGCATTGCGTGACATGCATCAGTGAAGGAACAAAGATTGTAATATCTAACAACGACAACTTTCTAAAACTTTTAGAGAAAAAACTTTTTTAGAATAAATCTCACTCTAAAGAATAAAATCTCATTTTTAAAGATTGAAAACTGAACCATCCTCTTTTAACATTTTTTAAAAAGAGTAAAGACGAGTCTCAACTTTGTAAAGTGTGATTCCACTCCAAAAAAGAGTAATTTTATTTAGTAATATTTATTTAGTAATTTTATTTAGTAATAAATTAGAGTAATTTTTATTAGTTCTAATATCATTCACAAAATTCCTTTATTCCTGATTCTTTTATTACAATAATGTTTAAATTATATTCGAAATTTTTCCTATAGGCATAATAACTTAACTCTAATTGGTACCTCACGGGGACTAGTGAGGACACCCCGGACATTTTTTTCAATTATTATATTGTGAAATGTTGAGAAAAATTATTTATGATAAATATTTTTCACAATCTTATTTAATTTTAAGTTACATAATTTATTCCTCATATTTTTCTTTCAAAATAAAAAATCTTCAAGTGTTAACTTCAAATTAAGATACATTAATTTTAAGTTTTGTCAAATACTCTACAGACTCGCGAATATCAATTAAGAAAATTTGAGAGAGAATACCAATTAGGGTTAATCACATCTTATAGTGCCCTTGAATTTTCTCACATTAATGAGAAGCATTAATTAAACGACCAACTCGTGCGGTGTTCTTGATGCGAATCTAATGGGCTGACGTCCGCAAGGAATTTACATGCTGCTCCAGATCTGAATAAAATCTAGAGGAACTCATTTCGAATGTCCGCGAGGAAGAGGACGATGATCGTTGCGTTCAGGAGCGAATCGAGAGCGCCGTATTAGCGACGCTGTTCGCAGGACCCAGCGAGCTCGATCTTCGTAGACGATCGTTGAAATGATTCCACTTATCCGCTACGGGGAGTCTCCGAAGAATCCGACGCCGGTACAAAAGCCAGTGGAAGCGAACTCGATCGCCGCGGGACGCCCGGCTACCGAAGATATTTCATTTACCGGACAAAAACTGCCCCTCTCCTGCCACTCTCTCCTTCACCTTCTGCGTCTCTCCTACTCACCTGGTCCGGTCACGGCAGTCCAGAGGCCGAGACAGGAATTCGAATTAATATTCGGCGCTGACGTACAAAATTACAGGCAGTCTTGTCGACCACTGGTGCACGCTGCTCGTCCATCCGTCTGTCGCGTTGTTGTTGTTATTGCTGCTGCTGCTGCTGCTGCTGTTGCTGCTGTTGCTGCCGTTGTTGCCGTGCGTCGAGACGCGCCCCGCCAGGAAACAAATGAGCGACGATCATCTTGTCCACTCGAGGCACAATGGAAACGACGACCTGAAACCATCGTGGTCCCCGTCACGGCGTCCTGGATATTGGATAACTGGCCGTTACTCTACTCCTGTACCTGTATGCGTGCACATCCAATTTAGCTACCGAGTTTGGTGTAATTGACGTAATTGCGCATCGGCGCGTATTGTGCGCCCCCTGAAATAGCGGGATAGTCGATGGACGCGAGAGACACGGTCCCGGTAATTGATTTTCGGAAGCTAAAGGATGTTGAAGTAAAGAAGGAGAGAAACGAAGTGTCGACGAATTAATTTTTTAGATAGTCATAATGGAACGAAATATACCATTTGGAAAAACAGCAATATAACAGCCAATAAAATATAAAATTTTGATATAAGAGCTTGAGATACAATTGAAAAGCAATAAAAGCAGGGACACAAATTTCATCTTATCAGAAATCCTGCTATCAGAATACACGGTTTCTGATAATAAGATAGTATAAATCTATTATTACGTATTCGTATTACTTGTGCTTTTCAATTGTGTCTCAGATTTTATTGCTTGCATGTATAATTATCTTAGCGACTTTATTACAGAGAGAGAAAGAGAGAGAGTGAGAATTCTCTAAAACTTTTTAGAGTGAATGTCACTTTGCTCTATTTTACACGATTTTTTTTTAAAGATTGAAAATTGTACC
Organism: Atta colombica; assembly: GCF_001594045.1. Taxonomy (NCBI): domain Eukaryota; kingdom Metazoa; phylum Arthropoda; class Insecta; order Hymenoptera; family Formicidae; genus Atta; species Atta colombica. The sequence continues at coordinate 2,231,617 of NW_017259576.1, read as the reverse complement.
ATTATTTTTCAAGATCAGCTCGATTTTCACTCTTTATAATGAAATTCCACTTCAAAGAATTTAGACAAAATCATTTTTATATTCCTATTCTTAAAAAATCACCGTAAAATATAAATGCGATAACAGAAATTTGTAATATATATGTATTTCAAGGAGGATATCGACAAATTTACTAGTAAGCGTAGAATCTTTCAATTTGGTCGTAAGGACGGAAGATTCGCAATGTTTCGATTTTAAAGTTGATTTGCATCCTCTTTCTGTTAACGTGACGCGACGCGTCACGAGGGCAATGATCTTCTTCCAAATCAGAAATACGAAGCAAAAGAAGACTTCTCACCTGTTGGGCCCATTGTTCGCGAGATAATTTGGTTAAAGTAACTAATCGCTCGCCCCTTTTTGGGGCCCCGCCGCTTATATGCTCGATGCTGAACCGCGGTCCCTTTTGTCATAATTAATAGTTCCTTCCCGCGCGCGGAGTCCTTACCACTCTTCTTCCCTAAATGATTCTTCATCCATCATGGTGGGTCATCGAGGGGCCTCTCTCTTCGCGCGGCGCGGCGCTCGATTTCCCAGAATTCACTTCCCATCGCCCAACGATGGCCTCGTTGCGATCCCGGTCGGTCGAATCATCATCGTCCATCTGGATGTAGTAGCAATTGTTCCGGATGGAAGAAATAATTTTTTCCGTGTCAATTCTTCATCCGAGCGAAATTTCAATTGTCCTTGCAGCGCTACTTTCGTTCCGATCTCTTCTCGCTTTTCATCGAACGTCCTTTTGAAAGCCGCCGACTCGATCGCGCCGCTGACGATTCGAAAGCTATTTCGACGATTAATACACACCCATGAGGCCCTCGGATTCGGATGCGCAGTCATCTCACGAAGTTGACGGTAATTGTTCGTTAATTCGATTGGTAGCAGCGGCACCTTTCTTTCTATCGCATACAAAAGTACGGAAATAGAATCTCTCGTAGCAGGTTTCAAAGCGCTCACACCTGTTAAAGTTTCAAGATTTCTTCTTTTTTTTTATGAGGAAAAGGAACTTTGTTTTCCGTGTCGTTTTCATAATAAATTTGTTATATTGTTCTTAATATTACTTTTATAATTATAATATGTAACTCGATTTCTTCTTTTCAGATAATAGCATGATAAATCTTATTATAATTGAAAAAATGATCTCAATTACACACCCAAAGAGCGCATACGTATACAATGCTTGATTCCTGACACTTTAAAAGCCCGCCACTGTCGTGAGATTCACGCGCCTAATTCACGCAATCATTTCCCCGGATCTTGCCGGAACTTCCGCTTCTTTTACGCGCACTGCTTACGTTCTGATGATCGAGATTGAGATCTGAATTCGTTGAGAATTCAGATGGTGAAAGAGAAAGTATAATACGCGCGCGGTTGGTGTCAGAATTAGCGTAAGTTGTTGAACGTCGAGGCTAGAATATGGTATAGACACTGTTTAAACTACCACGCCAATTGCGACGTTCGCACCAGGAAGGTCACTAAGTAAAACAATCCCCGAGTTCGCAGTGGTTCTCACCCAATTTCGACCTGCATTCTCACAACGCCCAATTTCTGTTTTCATGGGAAACACGCGTGGCGTATCACGAGTCTTGTAAATGTAAAATTTCATTCTTCCGCGCTTTTCCTTTTCCACGCCTTGAATGGAATCAGCGAGAACAGCCCGGAAAATGTGCCACGAAAATAAAATAATCGTATCCCCGTGCAGAAAAGAAGCAATTTACAAAAATTAACGAATTAAACCAATCGCATGACGTACTCATTCCGTATCTCATTTCTGCGTAAGAGAGAACAATGCATATGGGTTTTAGTTCGTTTCTTTCATAATTTCATTCGACTAAATCGCGAATCATTTCAATGAATGGTAGAATAAACTTTTCCATATAAATTAAGTATTAATTATTATTATATGAGAAACAGAGTAAGAATTAATTGCAATATTTTTAATGCTCTCCATTCCGCATTTATCTTCCTGAACGGTTGACGAAATCAGATGTTTTTATCTTTTCATTTTTACTCCTCTCGCTCTCTCGATTACTTGCTCTCAGATTGTCGCGAAAGTGCCACTGCACATGCAATCACATCTCGATGACCATTCCCTCAGGTGATTTAACGACTTGTCACTCACTTTATCAATTCACCGCCGCTGGAAATCACAGTTTCACGTATAGGTGCCAATGAGCGATACCTACCACATATAGCATATTGAATTAAATAATAAATCTGTTTTTGTATTCTGATGCACTCATCAAATGCATATGATTCTTTATTATCCGCTTTTAATACAAAGATATTTTATATCTAAGATTTTTTTTCATTGTTTTGTCGCGTGTTTTATTTTACATTGAAAGTGTTGATGATAAATCAGGCATGTTTAAAAGACATTATAAAGACAGCATAAAGATATTTTTTTAGGACATACGTCTAAAAGATATTTAAGGCTGGTATTCTTAGTTGAATCTTATTTCAAGACTGTCTTAAGTAATGTCTTAAGATGCTAATGCAGCCTTCTGATTGGTTCGTGACTTCTTAAGACCATACTTAAGACGGTCTTGAATATAAGATCTGACTACGAATACCGACCTACAAGGCATCATAAAGATACCGTCTAGATATTGCGTCTTGTCATAAGTTAAATCGGACGAATTATAAGATCAATAAGCTTGATAGTTGTGTATGTTTCAAAATTTATATTGACCCGATTCTTCATGTGATTCACTTCCGTTTCTTGTGTCCTGAGAGAATATTATAAAGATTATTTTGTAAAATTTTATAAAAATATTATTAGACACCAAAACTCACCTTGATTGAATATTGCCTTCTTCACTCATTTATGTTGAAAAAATATTATAGTATTAAAATTTGTATTAATTTCAGTTCTTAAAAGAGAGACAAAAAATTTATCTTCTATTATCACTTTAATAAACTGAGTTAGTAATTGTCAATCCATAGTGAATATATACAGTTTATTTTTATCTTATTACGATTTTGCTTTTTATGCTTCTGCGCTTGTTCGTGATTACAAGATATAATATACGCATAATGCCGTATAACATCGCGATTTAAGTTTCCGGGAGATACGTTACATGTAACAAAGAACAAACACGATGTCCTCAACCTGACGACTTTTTCAACGGACGATGAGACCGAAAATGGCCGGGATCATGAACGCAGATAAGAGTCGTGCTTGCCCATGTCCCCTGTGTTTTTCAGAGTTTTATGCCGGTAATTGTCCAGCCATATGCTCGTCTCGAGCTCGCCTACCGAAACACATCGGTAGTAACTTCTCGACACTCGGGCCGTCTCATCCCGATCGCCCCGCGATTACGCGCTCTCGTTCTAATTACAATATTTAAATTCCGCCCGACATGTGCTCAGCCAATTCGGCCGAACGCTGAATGGCCGCGTTATCGCTGTCGACACGCTCGCTTGCATGCGTGTGCGTGACGTACGCGCGTGGTTTATACACGAAAGCTATATCGGGATCTCGCGAAAGAGACTGTTGGCTAAACATTCGACAGCTATCGCCAATAATTCATTACTCAACCGGATCAGACACGCGTCAGTTGCGCGAGGACTCCGGATCATTTCTGATCGCCAACGCGAGTTCAAGATCAGTTTTTAACGCTAATAAATTAAGTCAAGCGAGAAAATTTAAAGTAGTAAGCAAATCAACGAAAGTCTCTTATATTTATGATCGCATTTTTAATCTCAAATCCGTCTTCAGATACAATATGACGATTCAAATAGAGATCTTGTGATTTAATTCAATATCAGCTACGTTATTCTTGCAATTGTGATTTGATTGAAGAACTGAGATTAAGTTTGTCTTAAGACATGACCTGAATTTTGTTTCTGTAGTCGATCAATTGTTCTCTCGATAATTAAGACAAATTATATTTCTAAAGTTTTTATAAATTCTAAAAAACGGAAAAAAAAACGATATGCAAAATTTACACGTAAATTTTTTTGATTTTGCAGTATATAAAAAATATGGAATTTTTTTTATTTTTATAAGGAACTGTAGAGCTATGGGAATTGTCGTTATTTTTTTTATATCAATAGAATAAGTGCTACTTCACAATCTAATTTTATATGGATCCGTGAAATTAGCATAATATTCTATTAATATAAAAAATATTTTTAGAAATAATGATAATTTTTTAGTAGCACATTTCATAGTTCTACAGTTCCTTGTAAAAATAAAGAGAAAGTTCCACAATTTTTATACTAAAATACTAAAATTATTACGTTATATTTTTAAATTAAAATTTTTTTTAGTATAAAACATACTTTTCGCGCCGAGATACTATTACTTTGTATCTCTTAATTTAAATTAATTATCTCTCAAGAAAAGACAAATTATATTGAAATAGATAGATAGTTTAAAATTTTTAGCATGATGTAAATGTGAAATATATTCGGATCCAATTACCGAAAAAAATATTACTCCGCTTGTATTATGAATATATATTGTATAATAATTACAATTTCACATTATTTATTGCTTTGATTCAATTTCTTCTCTCTTTTCTAATATACTTTTCTAATGTAGGTTGTTCAAATAAGACTTTTGGCTCTCCCGCTCAATTGCATATGGAATGTTGGCAAAACTGCACTATTCGTTGGTGTTTACTTCAGTACTTCAGTTGCTGTTCCAATGGTCAGTCACGCAGTTACATGCAGCTTATAAAACATGACTAATCAATGAATAATCAAAAGGTATTGTCGGTTATTATCACACATTACTATTACACATTATTATTACGCATTATTTAGTTAAAGGAAATGTATATCATAAAATGTTATCATAAAATATTATAATTTAAATACGTATTTACTTTGAATAAGTAAATTGAAAATCTAAAATATCTGCCTCGAATGAATAAGTAAATCGCGAACTGAAAAGTTCTTATTATCAAATTTAAAGGAAAATTTTGTGTTTTCTCCTAGCACTTGTCGCGAAGTTCGTGTTTCGATAATAACGTAATAATACACGAAGCGGCTCTCGCGTTGCTGTCCGACTCCCGTCATCAGTGACGTCAGTGCGCGGACGGTAACATGGCGGTTTTGTGTACACTGTACGATTCAAACAAATAAATTTGTAATCTGCTATTAGATAGGTCACCACGAGAATAAACCTTATCTATCGAATAAAATAGTTTACAGATTTCGGGATCGAACTTGATAAACCTTCCATCATAGTCAACATATCAATCCGATTTTTTGATTTTATTAAAATCATAATTCTTTGTATTAAAAAATTAGACAATTTTATTTCTTTTTTATTGTTAGAATTAAAGAAATCATTAAAAATCGGAAAATAATAATAAATACATTTATATTAATAATTATTTGATCAAAACAGATACGTTGAAATAAAGCTGTTAATAATAGATTTAAATAAATAAATGTAAATAGATTTAATAATTTTTTTTTAATAGATAACTGTCATTTAAATTATCATTGGAAGAACCAAAGAAAAATATATAAAAAAACCAATTTTTGCTTAAGATGTAAGTAAAAGAGAGAATATTTTTTATAGAACTTAATTTCCGGAATATGAAAAATTATTAAAAAGTTCATACCGTTTAGAGAACATCTCGAAAATTGAGCATGAATGTGATGTAATTTATTCAAATGTCAATATCTTGCTTAATTTTCAATATGTTTCTCAAACACTACAAATTTTTGAATAACTTTATCATATCCAGGAAATCAAAATCCATAAAAAACATTATTTCTTTTATTTACGCTCGACTCTTTTTTTTTAACGTCCTCCTTTACATGTAACATTAAAAAATTTGCTGCTAATAGTATACATTTATACACGACACAGTTTAAAATAAATTTTCTCGTCGAATAACATTCAAGTAATAATATTTCCAATTCCGCTTTCTCAATCAAACGGAATTAATCGTTATCTAAGCGCTAAAATCTGTTCTACAATGTACTTTTTGTTTCCAGTTTCTTGCTTTTTGCTTCTTATTCGGTTTTTTGTTTTATAGCACCTGAGAGTTAACGAATTTCGAAAGAAACAAGAAATACATAACAAGAAATACAATTGTCGATAAAATGGAGTTGCAAAAGAATTAAGAGCAAAAGATAAAAAACAAGAAACATGAAACAAAGAGCATATTGTAGAATAAATAGGCTTAATGAATTCACAAAATAAAGCACAAAATATATGATATGAACAATTTACTTATCGAAATTAATTTAAAATATAAGAAACGGAAATATTCAGAATATGTTTACTTCCTAGAATATTTCAAAGTAACGAAATCGGTTGGCCTTGAGGTTTGTTTTGGTACTTAAGGTGATGACGCGGCACTCTATATTATTATTTGCCCGGCGAATCTCGAGTCGGCAGATACGACGCAGGCACGCTTTGCGTGTCGTCGTGTGTTATCGTGTGTATTGAAATGCAACCACGTCGAGACGGAGACGGAGAGACGAGTACTAGAAAATATCAAGCTCTATCATACGATTAGCTCACTCGATTAATTAACTATCGCGATTAACAACCGTATCGTACACACACATTGGCTGCTTATCAAAGCGAGTATCTCGCGCGATTCGTTCGTTCGCGTAGTAATGGAAAGGCGAATGGAAATTATAAATTGTTTCTTTATCACGGTATTTACACCGAGAGATAATGATTCCTTCAACACTTAGATTCGAAAGTATCTCTTGCATCGCGCTTTGGATTCTTTGCTATGTTAAATGTAATATGCTCGTTACTTTCAGATTGAGAGTGCGGTGTAGAGAATACACAAACGAATGGTTGGATCGGACGATTTAAAAAATAGAGATTCCATTGATCGTTTATGAATAATATATATTTCATTGGATTACGCGTTCGGAATATATTACGCACAATGCTGAATTTTGATAGCATACTTTCGCACGACTCTTAATTAATTTTAATTACTCATTGACTCGATCTTATCGTATCATGTCGTATGTACATACACTGGAATATTAACTTTATTTTTGAATTCTTCGGTTATAAACAGAGATGAAACGGGTATATAAAACAGGTTTATTTCAAGTCGATTAAAGCGATACATTTAATTAATATAAATACATCGTGTAATTAAGTCTATAATTTTAATACTTATTAATACTTATTAATTAATCATTTGTGTTGAAAGATCTTTGCCGTTTGAAATTTTGTTTCACTTACTAATTTGATTCGTCCAGTTGAGCGAATAATAGAATTTCGTATTTTACGCTACCCTTTCATCACAATATATAATAGTAAAATTTGTGTCACGCGTGTGATTAATGTCGGAAATGCCATATGATTATTCTATTTTAATGATTAATATGCGCAATCGTAATTATCCGTGTTTTAGTGAATGTTGTGTTGATGACAAGTGCAATGAAGGAGGCATCGGATGCTAGCGGAACAATCATAAGGTGAATAATATATTTTGTATTATTTTTATTCCATTTTTTACCTGAAGAATTAATCATTTCATGTGCAGGTAACAACTTTTTTTATATA
>NW_017259576.1:2215279-2223977 GCF_001594045.1 Atta colombica | reverse complement strand
ATATGTATCTATTTTCTACTTTAATAAGATAATTGATCTAAATATGAAAATTTTTTATAGAAAATGTACATGTAACAAATTTAAAAAGTATTAAAATCACCATCAAAGATTTATTATTTCAAACATTTTTATCTCAAAGATAAATCATCAAAGATTGAAATCTTAAAGATCTATTATCTTAATTATAACAGGTGAGCAGATTATATTAAGCTGCCCACCTGTCCTAATTAAATATTTAATCTTGGAATTAGAATAACCGTTCAATTTATTTAACATTTTACACACGAATTGTGTCAAGTATAATTCAGATTTGTTGGAAAATCGAAAACGTCATAAGGACACAAGATAACTATTAATAATTTTATATGATCAATTTTTTATCAGGAATTTTTACATCAAATAAATTATAATGAATTCAATTTTTGCGTTTACACAAATAATTGCAAGTAAAAAAAGAAATAAAATAATAAGTAAAGTATGATATAATAAGTATTGTTAAAACATAACATTTTTTTATATTAAAGGTCTCATGGATAATGAAAATTAAAAAGAAACGTAACATACTTTTTTATGAAATAAAAATTATTTACAGTATATAAAGCAGGAAAAAAATAAATTGTTTACCTTAATCGAACATATTAATTAATTTTCTTCTTTTCAAATATTTAAAAAATAAAATTTGAAATATATATTTAGTCTCACTTATTTCCAAGATTAAATATTAAGCTAATAAAACAAAAAAGCTATTTCAACATTTTTTTCATGCATTTTACAAACACAACTAAAATATTTTATTAATATAACATAAGATCTAATAATATGTATAATATATAAGATCCAATAATTATTTTTTCGCGATATTGTGAAATATTTTACACAATCGTACAATATTTTAATGACGTAAATTACACGAGAATAGTTGGTTCTGTTTTTACAATCAGCTAAATATATTGTCAATTAATTTCTAATCAAGTGATCATTAATCTGGCAGAGAAACTTCATTTTATGTTTCTTATTTGATACGCTTTTTTTAATACAAGAGTCATATATAATGACTGTAAATATGAGTTTAAATGATTAATCGAATCGCTTACCGGCTATATTACTATTTAATTTTTTGCATGTCTCCGCGCGACTTTATTTCGGTATTCAAACATTACAAATAAAACAAGAAACATCGTTCAAAAATTAATTAAATACGAAATCTTATTACTTTTTAAAAGTAAAAAAAAACACAATTTTAAATCTTAAAATAATATGTTGCAGAATGGACTTTTTCATTACATTTTGTTCTTTAAAAGTCAAATTCATTTTTATTAATTATTCCGTGGGTCAATGTATTGCGTCGATAATTTAAAACTTGGTCCATAATTAGAACAAGTTGTTCTGAAAGTCGGCAATAAAGCAGTTTGTTAATTGAAAGAGCAAAATCGGTTGCATCGCAAGTCGCAATGTTAATCGCGGTAAATCAAAGATTGTTAAAATTATTAGCTATAAAGCACTCACTTTATACGTGGGTCCTATAAATTTCATTTAAAGATATCTTGCTGATGTGGAGAGTGGATTCATGTATCGAGCAATTGATCGATGTAAGTTTTACAGACTAGAAGCGCATCCGTTAAAATGATGCCATTAACGCGGTCATATTGAAACAATCCAGCCACGTCGATGATGATTTGTCGCCGTGAGGGCAATCATGCGAGCGACAAATCTCGCTCGTGTGGCACATTGACGAGCATCGATAATACGATACTCGATAATGACGGAGTACCGCCGATTATATCGGCCTCGTTAACGCACCTGCGTATAATGTCCCCCTCCCTTCCTCCCTGTAATTTATGCGTCAAGTAAGATGGTCGATTAATAACAAATTACGGATGATGTCATTTTAATGCTTGTCCGCAAAACTCTTGGCCTGCGGCCAGTCAGCCTGTCACATATACACACGCGACACAACTGCATAACTTTTAACGAGATGTGTTGCGTGAGAAACGGTAAGGGAAGTTATCTCTGAAAGATGTCACGATAATTTTAAACAATTAACTGCAAAGAGGAAAATAATTATGTTAATTATTTACTGTGTAAAATGCCAATCAAAGATTCTCGCGATAATAAAATAAATACAGAGATAAATGCAGCGTAAAGGAATGCTGAAAACACTGAGAGGAAAATGTTTAGTATTTGTGTGTACTAGTATATAAGTAATTACATGATAAAATAATGATAGTTAACTTTATTTTTATAATTATTATTACTATAATGTTAGTAATAATTATTATATTTATATTCTCAAAAAACAAATAGCATTGAAAATTACTATAAATTATACTAATCGTAACCATCTTTTTCTCTCAGTGTAGAAGAGAAAAATAACATTTGATATGACAAGAAAAGGTATGCACTATCCAGTCTCTTCCATGAGAGACTATCATTCGTGATAATCGCTTTATCACGCATTATCTAAATAAAAAATAGCGAAAAAATTTTGTCGATCGAGGACTGTACGCTCACTTGCGTGTTTGTAAGCGCGATTATGCTCGTGAAACCGAGCTACTCTTCACCTCTCTTCTCTTCTTTTCCACGTTCACTTTCCTGCTCCACGAGTCGACGGACTGGTTTCGTCTTAATCTTCTTCGACAAATCTCTTTCTCGCTCTCGTTCTTTCTACCTGCGGGTAAAAAAAAGGAACGCAATACCTCGTAACAGTCGTAACAGTCGAGGAATGCCTCAAACACGCAATTTTAATGCACGACTTGCGTTTATGCATAGCGGAACACGTGCAGTCGTCATGTGTGCAATTACTGTAATATTCTGAAATGAAATATACTGTAATGCTTTCAATATGATGGAACATATGTGAAAAATATACCATTCTTTTACGTTCGATACTACTATATGAGTAAACTCTTTAAACTTTAAATTAGAATTTTAGAAAGTATCTTAATATATGTTACGTTGCTTATAAATTGTTAGAACATGAGACTTAAGAAAATACAATTTAATTTTTAATTTATTTGAATAATAAAGATGTTATTTGTACGGATCAAAACGCTGTTATAAACGTGTTCTTTTATTTTCTCTCATTTGATATGAACACATATAGGAAGCATAAAAAATTATTTAGAATAACTGCAGGATAAACAATAATTAGATTAGATTTTATTTCTTGTTCTAACGCCTAAGATTGCGTCAATAAAATTAGCGATTTCCTTGCCGCGCAACGCGACGTGCTATTATTTTATCCTATGATTTCGCGTATCGTGTTGATTGGGTGAATAATAATTTAGCGTTTAAAAGAGTATACACGTATAATTATGATGTATGATATGCATGTTATTGCCACTTGTCATTCATAAAATTCATTTTATATTCTGTCACATGTCATCTACAAAATTTATGTCAGCGGTACGATATTGTATAATTAGCCATAATTACATTATTACGCGTAATCCGCTGCATAATGATATTAATAATATAATACTGCAAGATTACATTGTTAATGTAAATAATTATCTATGCAACACACCAAGCTAAATTTTTGTTCTTCGCGTCGACATGGCAACCGCGGAGGGATATTTCAATACAAAACCATAACCGCGAGACGCCATTAGTCAAGTTAGGAGGCAATTTTCACGCTTTCGTCTTGGCGCTTAAAATTAAAAACATCACATTTCCCCCTAAATGAAGTACAATGACTGACGTCGGCCGTTTAAACACTGATGTTTGCTCTTCCTGGGCGTCCACTTAGGCGAGAGATCGCTTAAAAGGGCATAAAACTACTGCGCGCTCGCGAAAGTCGCCCCAGAGTGTAATGCGTGCTCTTTACACGCACACGTTACTCACCGGATGGTTACGGAGAGGCGAAGAAGAGAGGTGAGGCGAGACGAGGCGAGGTGCGGTAGACCGGAAGTGGGAGCAATTAACGATATAAGTGGTTCGCTGGTCTCGGCGCGAGATAAGATCGGTTAACTCGAGTCTAGCTGCTTTTCTTGCGACCGCTCGATGGGAAGATAACAAGCTCGAAAGAGGCAGGTGCCTTTTCGACACATTATACGTTCTTGCTCATCCCGATCCTCCTTTTTCTTCCTCGTTGCCTTCACATCGTTTTCCTCGCTTCGCGCGACCCGCTTTTCTGCGCGCGATCCGCGTATATCCTACGAAATAACTTTATTTGCCGGCTCGAACGCGAGTGCCCTGGTCCTCGTTTGCATTTTATCAAACAGCGTGATAATCATGCCCGAGGACCCGCGGCCATTTTTCGAGCGAACAGCCGGCTTTTAATATTAAGCAGGCGTCCGCGTAATTGGGATCGCGTGTGGTCGTGCTGATGATCGATGCGCGCGAACACTCGATCTGATCGATCATATTTATTCATGCAAGAATTATTTAGCGCGTTACAATATTCGTCCGCCGGTGTAATTTATAGGCATGTGATACAATCGTTTATCGACGCTGTTAACATCGTTAATTTCTTCATTATGAAAACGATAATGGACATTTTCACGGAACTTTCTCTTGCGTTAAAATAAGATTCCAGTTTTTGAAACACATTCCGTAAAATATGTAATATGATTGCTCACTCTTGTAGAAACTTACGTTCGAAAACTTTGTTCAATCTTTTGAATAACTCGTTCTTTCTCACGTTTATTTTCTCGTTCCTTTTAATTTTTAAAAGAGACGAAAATGAACAAGCGGTTCTTCAAAACGCGCAAAATTACATTTGCAAATGAATAAATTCTTTTTATTGCGATTTTAAACCATATAAAAATTATAAGTTAAGCTTAGAAGTTTTCCAACATTCTTTTTGTCGATTTCTCTTGCTTACACTTATAATTTTAAACGACGCATCGAATGATCGAAGAAACATCATTTCTTTCTCGTTCTCGTGTTTTTATTTTCTCATTTATTTTAATTTTTTTAAAATAAATAAATAAATAAACAGTTCTTCAAATGTGCTTAATATAATGATAAAAATTTAGGAAATGCATAAAATTCTTTTATTATGATTATATCTTAAATCGCATAAAAATCGTAAAAATAAGCAGAAAAGTTTGTCGACCAAAACGTCTTTTTGTCGATTCGTCTTGCTTATATTTGTAACTTAAACGGTGCATCATCGAATGGTCAAAGAAACAAAATCACAAAGCGATGCAAAGAAGGAACAACATGACTTGGACAAGATACCACGTATTTCTGTTCCGGCGATTCTCTTTTCGCTGCATTTCAGGATGCAGAAACCCGGCAAAAGCTCGATTTGACCGTGGGGTTAACCACATCCTCTCACGCCAGGCCCTTCTTCCTTTCTTCTTCGGTTTCCATCGGGCCGCCACCTTCGGGAAGCGAGCCGCGTGGAACCTTAACGGACACTTGCGAAAAGAAGGAGAATAATAAAACTGTGATTTCCTACTTTCAGCTAATAAGCGCATCCGCTGCTCGGTGCAACCTACAATTATACAAAGTGCGCCGATTGCCGCACCGAGGGAAGTCACCCTCATTTGCGACGTTATATATATCGGAGGAATATTGCTGTAATTTTGCACTTAGTGTTCTCCGTCTAACTGCAGCTGTCTCGAATAAAATTCAAGTAACAAAAAAATCTCGTGATAAAATGACGCTAATTCTTATTATTACTACACTTTTCTTGGTGACAAATAGCAACTACTTATAGGATCTTCTCGTTTCCGGAATTTATTACAAACCCGCAATGCATATTCTGTGATTATATCGAAATATTTATTAAAAATCCTTGCATGGCGAAGGTTAGTTATTTTAGCGATACGCTATGCGTGCCTTCACAATATAATATAACCTTTAACTTTTAACGTTAATCTTTAACCTCTAACATTAATCACTTGACTCTTCCCGTAATGAATTTAAAAGGAGAACGTTTATCAAATTATAATTGGCTTTTGATTTAATTATGACTTAATTTATCACGAGCTTTGCTCACAATAGCGCAACTCGTGATACATGGTGAAAAGAATATGTTAAGGGATGGATAATTTTTTGCAGCATACACGTGTAAATTTGCATTAATCAAAAAGCAACAAGTACAGCTTATACTCGGTTAACTATAATTTATGGCCTCTTAAGGAAAATAATTGCACACCTCGGCATTAATGATTGCGGCGACGAGCTACGTAAGTAGCAGTAACATTAATCGCAGTGGATATCGTAACTTAATGATGCTGACGCGCGATTAAGAATTTCCATATGTCTCTCGTCCCGCGGGTCTCACATCTCGCGTAGGTATAATATTGTCGTGCGACGCAAAAAAAAAAAAAATGCGGGGTATACGCAACGTGTACGTACTTTCGAATATGTACAATAGTGTTTGCGACACGGGAGGCACCGTCTCGTTCGACCGTGTCCGCTGCTGGGGAAAATCGTTAGTGTCCCAGCAGTGGCGCGGCCGACCGCTAATGGGGCCCAAATTAATTTCACGTAATTGTGGGTACACAGGTAATGTGCGTCTCGTCCGTCCCGGCTACCCGTTTTACCCTAATAGGAATAAAATAAGCCCTTATGCAGGGAGGGCGAGAGTGCGAGAGCGTGCGCGCGTTCTCCACAACATAATTGCACTGGCCAACGGCGGAAATAAGCAAACGCGATTAAGCTACGTGCACACTGTCACGCTCGCCGGGTTTCGCCTTCGACGACGACGTTATAAGGGTTTCGCCAAATTACATGTCGCTGAACCGCGCCGAAATTTCAACTTAATGGGACACGCGCGGGAAGAAGGGCCATACTATTTCGCGTAATGATGCCATATATACGTTGGATTCTCGTTCTTCCGTAAAATTTGTCATTGGAATGTACTCCGGAAATGAATACGCAAAAATATCCTCTTTCTCTTTTGTAATTGGCATTTCATGCAGAATGATATTTTAGACAAGTATATTTAGAAAGTTTACCCGAAAATTGCGTAGATATTTCGAGATTTTTAATTTTAAGAATATTTCGTAATAATGTATTTTCAATAATGTGTTTTCAAGTTCAAAAGTATTACTAATGCTCGAGTAAATATCTAAAAACTAGAAATCTATTGTTTTCACCTTATATTATTGATGCTAATTAATTGTAATATTACATTCACAATATAATTCAATAATTAAATTTCGAATGCGTATACGTATTCTGAAAATTTCGTTTATCCTCTCTAGTTATAATAAACTCTGCCGTATTTATGCTCGGCGGAAATTGTAAAGCGAGAATAACGATGTAGCAAAACGATACGCGAAACTCACCGAGGCCTGGCAGAGATATACGTAATGCCGTAGAAAGTAAAGCTTTAATTGCTTCGAAGTTTCTACTTCGTGGCGCAAAATCATCATCATGTCATTAATGAAATTAGCTGTTATTAAGAAATATTTCGAATAATGATTGTTTTGAGTTTTGCTATCACCAAAAAGATCAGAAAAAGTGTGTGAAAAGTTACTGACTCGACTAATTAATCATGTTAATTGATGAATCCAGATGATATGAAAGAATAAGAAAGATAAACTCTGTAATAAGTCGGATAATAATTTGATGTTTTATTCAAAAAAGACTGAAATTATTTAATTATTATGCTTGGCGGAGTTTTTAGAAGAAAAAGATTAGTAAAAACCACTTACCGCTCACGAGAAGTTCGAAATTATTTTTGAATGACGATTATGTGTTTAACTTCTCGGTTTTCAAGAGGATGTAACTTTCACTTTCGAATTTGAGCTTCTTGAATAAAATGCGAATTGCGCAAAATAGTTTGATGAATGCAATTTTACCGTAATAGTCGCAAAATGAGTGCACCAAGCGTTCATTCACTTAATCGCGGACGTTACAATATGCATTATCGCGTGAAAATGTCCTGAGAGCTTCGGGCAATTCATCTAAACGCCAATCTAGTCATTTTACATTATGCACGAAGTTGCAAATTGAACGTTAAACGAAAAGGGTCGGCGCTTTCGTGACAGCGATCTCGACTCCGACAGCCAGACGTTCCCTTCGTCGGAATGTCAGAACAAAGCACTGGATTTTTTTCGCGTGAACTAATCCAATTGCCTTTTTTTATTATTTCTTCGTACACGAATCACTCGATAAATCTATCATATAATTATAATTTAATTAGAGGAAGTAAAAGTCTAATATTACATCGCAAATCCAATATAATTGAGAGACTTTATACACATATGTATGCGTGCATGCGTGTGTGCGTGCGTGCGTGCGTGCGTGCGTGCATATGCGCGCGCGCGCGCGCGCGTGTGTGTGTGTGTATGTGTGTGTGTGTGTGATTTAATTTTTCATATAAAAATAACTGCATACAAAAATGAATTTACATATTTAAACGTGTAATATAATGTTATTTTTACGCGAGAAATTAAATCACGTACATATATAAAAGCTCTTATTACATACTTTTGTAAGATTTGTAGGAAAAAGAAATTTGAAATGTTGAGATTTTAATTGCAGAAAAATTCGCTAAGAAATGTGAGACACATTGAGATTTTAAATTTCAGAAAAGATTCGTAAAACACGCACTGTAGACTGATACGAAGTATTATTAATGTCAATAAAAATAAATAAAAAAAAATAGGATTCATTTATGATCAATCGAGAGTTCCACGAAGGAAAGCATTCGGCGTGAAAAAATTATGGCTCCGAAAGAAGAACGCAAAACACGTTAAATTCAGTATAATATATTTTCCATATAATATAATAA
>NW_017259576.1:2212654-2215179 GCF_001594045.1 Atta colombica | reverse complement strand
ATACTTCTTGCTGCGTTACTTAACTACTAAACGCGCCGTGCGGGTCGACGTTACTCCCCGACGACGCATCTGCGTTTCCGCACGGGAGACTCTCTCGCATGTTGTACAGCCTAATTTTATACATTCATAATACTGGTATGTTCTTATCGAACGCGCCGCGTGCCGTGTCATCGAAATATCGAAAACGCCACTTTCTTACCGGTGGAAAAAAAAGAGTCGCACGACGCTCGATCTCTCGAGAACGCGCCTCGCGTTTCGCTACGTATACTGAAATCTGAAAAATACTTTGAAATATCTCGTATCTCATATCTTGGCTTAAGTCCTACGGACTCGTTCCATCCTCGTGTGTCTTCATCGTACAAGCTCTCGTACAAGCTCCCATCTTCGTATATTTACAGCTTTCGTATATCTTCATCTACGCGCGGATGGTACATCTGTTATATTTACAAAGTGGATGGCGCAGCTCATCTTTGCAAGATCGAAGTTAGAAAATCGTTCGTGTCGAAGGAATTGACTCGCTGCTATGAAAATTCTGCAGACGAAAACGTTCGATCGTAAAAAACTAAAATTTTCCGGTCGTAAGAAATATTTATAGCATTTTGTGATCTCTTAGAGAAAACCACTGTCCGATTTAATCTTTCGATCGTACCGACGTGAGAATCATCTAATTAGGTAGTTTGCTTCTCAAATACTGACTTTACCACTTATCAATGTATAATTCGTTCGTGTCAATTCGTGTCCAGTCATAGTTTCTAGAAAATCTCAGCAATAATCAGCGTAAGATTTGATATAATTTTGGTCTTAAGAGAATGGAACACGTTTCGCGCAATTGTTTCATGAGAAACACATGTAATCATCGTTTGAGGCAGATGTCGCATCGTCATTGTCGTTTATCGTGCGAATCACGTATCACTATCGTTCAATGACAACAAGGACTCATACCAATGGTATGACGAGGATTCTCTACCACTCATAATTCGCGTTTAATTTTACTTACAACAACGGCACTTGTTACCACAATCAAGAGAACTATCTTTTTTTCTAGGAAAGAAGAAAATATGTGAGTCCGCCCCCGTTGTCGTTCGCAAATTACCGATCGCCAATGTCGTGCAATTTTCGGGATCATCACCGTCACTCAGATCTCGTCAATATTAATTAAGTCGACCGATTCGTTCGTTTTCTCGAGGAAGAACGGCAGGTAAAATGCCGGTTTCGCTTCGCCAACACGAGAACGCAGTTATTTGAATAGTCGAGCCCTCTTCTTCATGTTCGATGCCCTGATGCCGTCCTCTCTCGCATGGTCCTTTTTTGTCGTTCATGGTGACCACCACGTAATTTCGTGTCATTTTAGATTTCTTCCCCCGCGGCTAGGTCCCTTCTAATGTCATATTAATTGTACATTCACGTTCGCCCGTTTCCTGGCGCGACTGTAACCGTCCTCGACATACGAAACCGTCCAATCTAGCCGGGTTCTCTAATCGGTATGTTGCAGCTTCATATCGGTTGCTGTACGAACGATCCATGCTGCGATAAATTGAATGCATATGATAAATTTTGAAAACCAAAAATCGCTGTGATCATGAATATTGATTGATTTCTTTGCAGATGAGCGAGTTCTTTCATTCTCGGCATCAGAGGCGAGAATTTATAAAATTTTATGTAAAATTGTAAGATTAAAAGAATTGAATATAAATTTTTGGCACAGCGAAATAGTTATTTGTTGATAATGTAATATTATTCGCTTGTATAAACTCTTACAATATTCTGCAAGGAAATCATCGATCGATGTTTAAAAAATGTGCACGTATTATAGTTATTTCGCGGTAAAGATATAATTTAATTTATAAATATTAAAGAGAGCAATAAAATTCGCAATAAAATTAATCAATATTTAAATTCAAATTAAATAATTATTACAGTGTAATTATCGATAACTGTGATCAAAATAAAAGTGGAACTGTAAATAATTTTGCTCTAAATTGTAAAAATATTGAAAAACAAGTACTTTTCAAGCGAGGGACCAATCACACGTTGCATGCGAAGGAGTGGAAAATAAAATAATGAGTGGACAATGAATGAGTAATAATGAGTCTCCATTTGTCCGAGGGATGTATCGGTGAAGCACGGGATTTTTACTTTCGTCCGCTCTCTACACGCCCGATCGTATCAACGTTGAATATATTGTTTCACCGTAACCCGCCATTCACTGAACGCTCAAATCACGAAGTTCGGTTAACCGCACGATATTTCCTGTTCGCTCTCATTATCTACAAAATCCCGGACGTCCCGTGCTATGTCACTTCCTGTTCTACCTCACGAAAACGGCCGCCGTGCCGTTCCGTTCGCATCTCATTTTGCTGCCTTTGCTTCAAACTTCGCGAATCCTGAATCTCTTCTCGCTCTGCTCTTCAGATTTTTAAATAATTGCGACGAGATAATCTCTATGTAGTCTCTCCTCGCTTGCATACACTTGAATATATTCTTAAACAGTCTCGTTACATCAGCTGCATTCACTTCATTTGGAT
>NW_017259576.1:2208828-2212554 GCF_001594045.1 Atta colombica | reverse complement strand
TATATATATATATATATATGTGTGTATATATACAGCGCGTTTTTTCCAGGATTATACAAATTTTTTTATCGATCTCCCAAAGTCTCCATTGATTTGTTTATTTATGAACTGTTAATGCAATAGCTGCTGAAATTTGAGCGACTTCGTTATCTTGTTCGAAATTGACTGATTAATGCTAGTTAAGTGAATTTGATTTTAATTATCCATATCAGTGTCTCGTAATGAATTTCTCGCATCAATCAGTATTCTCAAGCTTGCCCATATGTTTCAATAACTGCCCGATTCACGAATACATTTTCAAAAGGATTATTCAATCCTTGATAATTTTCCTACTTTCTGATGTTAACTCTTCGCCATTAGTACATTTATTTCGAAATGACATATTGATTTCCTTATACAATATAATCCACACGTTTCCTAATTATTTTGCAGGATATACTTGTCTTCCTCGTGCAATACTCCCGACGTATCACCGCCGGTACCGAGAATCTCCGTGTCCTAGATATCGTGTATACTTTCTTCATCACTGTCGGCTCTTACACTTCGAGGACTATCCTCTCTCTGCACAGGTGATCTGTCCTGACTCTGACTTCTGTCACGTTGTCGCGTTCGGTTCATACCTTCTCGTCCATCCATTATCTCGGGACTGTCTCTGTAATAGTTGTTCAGATTCGAGCTAGGCGCGAGAGGTCCGAGAGGATTGCTAGGACCTGCCTGGATCATCGTCGAGGGATAAGATCTAACGTCCTTCCTCATGGGTGATCTGTCCCTAGAGTCCGGACTCTTACTGCTCCTTTCTTGCTTCCTCGATCTGTCCATATTCTCTCTTCCTTCCATCAACTCAGGACTACCTCTGTAATAATTATTCATATTGGAGAGATTGGAGGTGGTCAGCGTGCCAAGAGGATTGCTAGGGCCCGCCTGCATCATTTGCAGCGGATACAGTCTTGCCGGTTTTCTAGTTGGCGATCTATCTCTCGATTCTGG
This sequence comes from Atta colombica, assembly GCF_001594045.1. Taxonomy (NCBI): domain Eukaryota; kingdom Metazoa; phylum Arthropoda; class Insecta; order Hymenoptera; family Formicidae; genus Atta; species Atta colombica. The sequence continues at coordinate 2,211,567 of NW_017259576.1, read as the reverse complement.
GCTCTTGCTTCTGTCCCTTTTTCTCGAGGAATCCCGGCCGTCTGCCATCTCTGGGCTGTCCCTGTAATAGTTGCTGAGAGTCGACAGACTGGAGCTCGCAGTCAAAGAACCAAGAGGATTACTTGGCCCCGCTAGAATCATGGGCGGATATAGACGATAGGGAAGCGGTTTTTGCAGAGTCGCCGCCGCCGATGATGGCTGATAGAAGAATCCGTTCGCGGGTAACGCGTGCGCGCTGGGATATTGCCAGTACCGTCCTGCGGCAGGATGTGCGGGAACGGTACTGCCGCTGTATAGATGCTGGAAGGCGGCAACAGCGAAATTATTTTCGGCCATGATCTCGAAACCCACGATCGTTTGTCGTTTCCATTTCGTTCTGAAAGTACAAAGGAAGCAAGCATATGAGCACGATTCGTACGAAAGTCTTCGCGATTTATTTACATTAAATTATCTTCAATCAAAGAATTAAGAATTTCTTAAAAAAAAAAAAAAAGAAAGATTATTAAGTATCAGTCATGTAATATGAAAATCGTAATGACAAGATGATGTGTAAGTAAAATATCTGTAGAATAAATTTATGACGTTGATATTTTAAAACTAATCTAGTATACATATTTGCGTACGTAAGAATGACGTACATTGGCACTAAAAAAGAATCATAAAATCCACTGACGTGTTCAGTATTTTGATGAAGGCTATACGTCGGTAATGACCAGCGATGAAAAACGGCTCGGCTATTCAAGACATTTACATCAGAGCGATCGTTATTCTTATAACGTAATATCGGTAAAATAGATCTAAGTTAGGCCTACCAATGTCAAACGGTAGGCCCATGCGAGCTACGATATCGCGATGTGGGGTTTGATCGCCGGAAGCACATGCGAGCATAGCGTAGTTCCACGGTAGTTTTCCAGATTCTAATAACGAACGATAAGATCCGTTCCAAGTATTTCAGCTGTTCGTTCCTTCGTTTGTAACGCGAAATTTCGTCAGCATAAGGATCGACTGATGGCTTTCGAGGCCACCGCACCGCCACCCGAAGCAATCACGAGCTTTCTGCAATTTCTCCCTGAAACCGGCCCTCTTCCCTTCATCACAGTGCCTCTCTTCACCCTCCTCATGTATGTAAATCTCGATCTGGGACAATTACGCTAAAACGGGGTGGCGTGCCGCCAAGTGGTTACGTTGGCCACACTACCGGGAGCTTATTATACTAACAAATAGCCCGTGGAGTTTCAGTGCCTAATCATCGCGTATCATGATACGCACACATATACACACACACACACACACACACACACACACACACACACACACACACACACACGCGCACATATATATATATATATATATATATATATAGAGATATATATATATATACCTGAACCGCACCTGCGAACGTAAAAGCGCCCTTAGACGCGCACGAGACAGAGATATATCAACAGGCCGTGGTCTGGAGGGTTGATATCGTGTAACGGGGACGAAACGAACACTGTTAGAATATGAAGGGAGACAGGAGGTGAAATTCTCTGCCGAAGGCCATATTAACCGAACATTATTGCTCGACAACACTGCAAATCATACCGCGAAAATCATGATACTTTTCACAAAATCGAAACGTGAATTACATTCGCGCGATCGGTCGTACAGTAAAACAAATTATGCCCAACGGAATCTTTGAATGGCGTGCATGGAGCACATGCATGTGCGGTTTGGATATTAAAAACAAAATGTAATGTGTGTCAGAAAATCGAATGAAAAGAAAATAATATACGTCATGCGAGCACATACAGAGCGAAATAATTATTCGAGTTATTATGAAGATATGGATAGAGAATCTTTCGTTAATTTCAAGTCAATTCCTGGGAACAAATGAAATATGAGAAATTGTGAAACTGAAATAACGACATTTGTATTTACTAAAAGTATCATCATAATCTTCATGCTTTTATAACTATGTTTATACATTTTACTAATTCGTTTCAAATTAAACATGAAAAATTCTCTCTCTCTCTCTCTCTCTCTCTCTCTCTCTCTCTCTCTCTCTCTCTCTCTCTCTCTGCATATTTTTAAGAAGAGACGTATTATATTATATTATTGTAGAAAAACTTGACAATAAAAATTACTTTTATGACGTTTTCATAATAAAAATTGTAAAATAATCTTTGACGTGCTTAAGATTTGTTGATGAAATAGCAAAAACGAAAAGAAAAAATTTGATATCTAAAAAATATCAACATTTTACGAATTATCGAACTATAACCTTCGTATAATAATCGAAAACGTTATGAACTTTTTTCATTTGATAAACACGATATAAGAGCGCGTGCTCACGCGATTAGGGGAACTCGCCCTTTATATGAGAAATAAATTAAAGTGCCGCGTCGAGCGGCTTAATACGAAATGAGGCGAATAAGACAGAGAAAAATGTACGTAAAGAGAAAACGACTGTGAAAGGCTATTATATTACATGAACCAACCTGCCATAACATTCATGAATAATATCAAGAAAATTACAACCCTTTCGTGGCGGCGAGGCGTGAATTACATCCGACGTTCTTGCTCGATAAGTGCAAGTAGTTTTTGCTACCCCCGCTACTGTCGCCCTTCGAAAAAAATTATATATATATATATATATATATATATACATATATGTGTACGTATATGCTATCCTTGTTTCTCGTAACTAATTTAGTAAATATGATATACAGCTATGTTATTACACGAGAACGTCAATCG
>NW_017259576.1:2197720-2208728 GCF_001594045.1 Atta colombica | reverse complement strand
ATATATATATATATATACAAATAGATTACACAATTTCAATCAGAGATACAAAATTTAACTGAGATAATTAAATAGGAGCTATTAATAATTATCAGTAGTTTTATCAACATCTAATTAAATGTTAGAAATTCCGTCGATGAATTGTACCTTTCTTTAAGATCTTTAGGAATCATTTTTATTCACAATGATAAATCAAACCAACTTTGTCTCTCAACTCGATAAAAATTCAACGATTCGCATAAAATTCAAGTGATAATTAACGGGCACCGGCACAACGTGTACATTTGTTAGAATTTTTTTTGTTAAAATTGCGACCGCAATAAAAAAAAGATCATACCTTCGAAACACAACTGGAAATGTTACAGGGTAATAGTCGCGAGGAGAGAAGGGTAGAGTGAGGTGTACTTGGTGGTCGGAGTAATTAATAATCAAGAGATCCGCGCCTGGCAAGGGACAAAGCGGCTCTAACGGATATGCAGCTCGCACGGAAAATTCGACAATTAATATATTTCGTGGGGTGCGAGCCCTCTCCTCTCTCTCCCTCTTTCCTTCTCTCTCTCTCTCTCTCTCTCTCTCTCTCTCTCTCTCTCTCTCTCTCTCTCTCTCATTCACTCGTTCTCTCGCGATTTTGTACTGATGTATAGTCACAAATGTGGGCCACAATCTCACTGTCTCTCTCTCTCTTTATTTTCCCTCTCCCCCTCTCTCGATATGGCTCTGCTCGCCCTTTTGTGACGGGTTGCGATAGGGGAGGTTGCAGTAAAATCGTTCATGAATTTTAAACAGGCACCTCTGAATCGAGCCACGATCATTTCTCATTTTTCTGTCGGCACATCGGAGGCGCAAGAAGGACGAGCGTGTCCGAGCGCGAGAATCAAAGAGAAAGAGAGAAAGCGAGGGAAAGGGAGAAAGAGCGACGGTGACAGACAGCGCCGAGAACCGCTCGTGCGATTATATGATGAGTAATGTTTTTTAATTCCCCCACTTTCGACTGGGGTTGGCCGACGATTTTCGAGTGCAGCCACTCTAAAACACCCTTAATTGCCCGTTGGCTTTTTATAGTCGTCCGCTAGGAGCTAGGGCGGCCGGAAGTAACGGGGGATTCGAAGAGGTAGGGACGGGGAAGAAAGAAAGAGAGACGAGAAGAGTCATTGATTTATCGCTTCTGAGGTGCTCGAGGGGCTGCTGCTTGATCTCGCTCGACTGAAATGAGAAAAGAGGATGAGAGAAGGGTTGGAGATTGGCGAAGAAAGTGTAACGATCGCTTCCATCACGCTTCTATCCTAATGATCGTGCAGTTCTCTAGATCGTGGCAGCGTTGGAAAAAATTCCCGTCCTTTCTTACGGCGACAACTCCTGAAAATCGATCGCATCGTTCCGAGTGGCGCGTTCCCCGTTGTCATTGTTGAGTATCGAAGTGACATGTTGCTGAGAAATTTTGGGGTGACTTACGCGATGCCCTTTGAGAGACTTGAAACGTGTCCGAGTATTACGAACATCAATCGACTCGAAAATTATTATCGCCGTGCTTGACAAATTATTATTCCTTCCGCATTTCTCCTTTTTCTTATTCGATTGTATTTTAATATTTATAAGAAATTAGTGATGATAAAATAATGAAGATAATGACTTATTGTCATGTCTATTCTTCATCTTTACCTTCAGTGGCGAATGTTCGCTATAATAATGAAAATAATTCGCCAAAATAATGAAGATAATGGCTATAATATCTACTGTTATGTTTATTCTTCATTTTTCCTTCAGTGGCGAATGTTCTAAAAGTTAAACCCGAAATTCAATTAATTTACTGATATTTTTCAAACATGCAACGAGGTAAGCTCGACGATTAGCAAGTTGAAAAGCGATAAACGTGATTCACTGAAGACGAAGACTCACGAACGTTCAGCTGTAACAGCCAAAAGCGAAAAAATGGTATATAGAAGGAGAGGACGAAAACTAAGGGGAGGGTTAATGCATTTATAATGGTAGCTGGGTCTATTCGCTACTTTTGCGGTTACATGCCTGTGCGACACTAATGTCCTGAAGCCGCTAGGGCGCTTTGTGGTAATAATGGTGACAGCGAGACCAAGAAAAAGAGAGAAAGAAAAAGAAATATGATAAAGAGAGAAAGAGATATTTTCAAATTATTCGCTTCAATGATTACAAGACACATGTTTCACAACGTAAAGCTGTCCGAAATCGCATTGATATTCAGAGACAGTGGTTATTGTATGAGTACAAGGTATATGATCATCATATGGTTATTAATGTGGCTTTTTATAATGCTTTTTAATAATGAATTTTGAGATATGTACTTATATGATAAATTCTGTAAATGAGTACAATTTGTTATTTTTTCGTGACCGTTCGGGAATCATTTTATTTCTATATTTGCTTATGTATTTTCCTTCATGAATCTAAATAATTTTCAATCTTATAAAAAAAAATACATAAGAAAATATAAACATAAAACGGTCACAAAAAATTAAGTTGTACCCTCTTTTTATTTACTATTTCCATTTCAAAATCTTTTTTTTTTCATATTTAACAATTTGCATTAAGTTAATATATGTACATGCAATAATTATGTATAGAATTTATATCTTTTAATTCTAGCATCCATTATAATCTAGTGTAAATTTCTCTCAGATTTCTTTATTTATTTATATTTTAAAATTTAATTCTATTATAAACATTAATCTTTTTACATAAAAGTATATGCGTCATAGAAAAAAAGAGAGAGATATCTTATGAATCAGGTCATTTAAAAAAAATCATACTTAAATATCTTTTTATTAATATGTACGAAAATTAGGAACCTCTTTATGAATGATTTAATTATGTTCTTTGCAAATAAAATTCACATTCCTGCATCTAAAAAATTTAAAATCTCGTAAATTTTAGAGATTCGTTTAATATTAATTTCGAGATTTGTTAATCTTTAGAATACTCTTTGCATTTTTTTTATAATATCAAATTGTAAATAAATAGATCATATTATATAAAATATGTGATAATTGAGGAACGTCGCAAATTACTATTCTCAACAGAATTACAAGAAAAAAAATACGTGACCTCATTTTGGACAAGAACTCGAAGCGACGTTAATTAAATTCACCGATTAAGCATTCTACAGGGTAAAAAAAGGTGATTATATCCAAACTAAGAGGAGAACCGACAAATGCGCATGCAAATACGTCGTTACGAGGTATGCCTGACTGTTATCGCGCGCCATTCGATTAGCCCCGTTTTTCTAGCTATTTCGTGAAATTCCACGGCGACCTAGAGGGGCACGAAATCGCGCACGAAATCGCGGAGTTGCCGTGACGTAAATCGCGATCGAAACGAGCGCATTCGACATAAGTATCCGCGAAATCAAGGCGACCCGTTATAAAGCGGTTTACCGGAGGCGTGGGAAGCCTGCGTTGTTCTTCCGGTGCGCCGCGGCGATGGCAAAAGAGAAGAGTCCCCCTTCGAGAGAAGCGAATTCTCACGATCGCGATGTATGTAATGCACCGGTGATGTCGTCACATCGTGACGACGCAATGTCATAATGCCATCGCCGCGAAGTAATATCGTCGAAGTCATATTCGAATGCGCTTCGAGCATCAGGAAGACGTCATCTTACAAGATTGCGTAAAATTGTATCTATTAATTATTTCTTCCTAAGTGAAACATTAAAAATTTATTCAAGTTTTTCATATTAAAAAATGTAGTCTGATTCTTGACGTTTTCATCGAACATGTTTTTTTACAAACAAAATTTTTAATCGTATTCAAATTTTTCTAAAGGAAAAACTTATGATAAAACTAAAAATTTTCAATATTTTTCAAAAATTTCCAATAAAATTCAATAAAACATAAAAGATATATTTGAGAAAATTAATTTTTTTTTTAAATATTGAAATTTTTTTAATTCATTCAAATTTTTCTGGAAAAACTTGGATAAAACTGAAAATTTTCCAAACAAATAAAATTCAATAGATTCTAGAATAGTAAGAAAGTTATATTATATATTCGAAAAAAATGTAAAAAATCAGAGTCAAAGCATCTGGCTACGAAGATCAACATTACTCACAGTGCCTCGATTATTCGTGTATGAATCAAAGAAAAATGCACGTTTGTCGCGTCAGATTTATCGCTCGTATATCACTATTAATTTCAAGTGTGAATGTAACCCGAGCATAAAACACGAAAATAAATTCTTCTTTATTTCCAGTTTTAATTCGCGAGCGTTATCACAGGAATGTACTCCGACACGATCGTTCGTCATCTCTCTTTCCGTGAAATTTTCGGCGCCGTTATAGATAACCCCATGGATTTGCATTCTTGGCGAATACGGATTATCGTTTCTCCAGTCAGGCGCGTAGCAAAATACGCGCGCGTTCACGGTAATACATGATTGCATGTAACGAGCGCAAAACCGTGTGAAGGATTCAGCCTTCGCATCCCTCTTCGCGATCAAGTCCACGCGAAGTAGTTTCTTCGTTTCTTCGGTTTGCGTATATAGTTTGCGTCTCGTTGAAGTTGCGCTGGTCTCTTGACGATTCTCAGAGAACGCGCGCGAGTCTCTCTACGGGATAATAGCCACGTCGCCAACCTAATTTCTTTCACACGTTCGAGGGGAACATTAACGCGGTTACGCTCGTGCTCGAAACTCGTGCCCGGCAAATAAATCATGGTTAAGCTACAGATATATCGCACACGATAGAGTGTAATTTTAAGCTCAAATGAGTTTTCTCTTACTAGTCTGTTTGGCTCTAATGGAATCACGTTTGCTTATTATATCGCGAAAAAATATCGAGCGACGAATATCTCATTACAGCTCGAAAGCAATGGCGTTATTATATAAATGCGTATTAAATGCAAACTTTCGGAATTATTCCTTTTTTTTTCCTCTATGCTTTTCCTGCAGTTTACATCTTTGTCCATGACATGATATGTACATCTGTTAATTACAAGAGCGTACATTGAGTTACGCGATAGCGCGAAAAATGCGATGTAGGTGTGCGGTTGTCGTTTCATAAAAAAAGAAACAAAATTCGAGCTACCGCATAATACTTTAGAATTACGAGTCACGTCCTGAGGGCAGGATCCTCTTTTGCATAGGATGTGCAAAAGATAGAACAACATATATATAAAGGTCATGAGTGCAACAAGGTGATATGTGTAATGCAAAATATAACTAACTAAAATTCGCTTTTTCTTTGAAACCGCGCCCGGATTGAAAAGGTTTTTTTAGATATCTCTTAAATTTAACATTTTATCGTTAATGTATAAAACGTATCTTAAACTTAATGCCTTTAACATGAAGATAAGATCATATTTGAAATTTGACACTTTAATTCTTAAACGCCACACTGTGGGAACAATATACTAGTGTATAACATACCGAACTCGATCGATAATAAATTCGTAAACGTTAGACATTAAAGAATATAATGGTGTCAAATAAATGTATGTAATATTTATTAATAAAGAGTTATGAAAATAGTGATGGAAAAAAAAAGCTGATACCTCATGAGGAAAAGATATATTTAAGAGTTTAAAATTAATATCTTAATTAACATGCACGTCTAAAAAAACATCTTTATAACGTTTCAGCCTTAGATATGTTTTAGGTATTCATAATCGATTCTTATTTTAAGACTTCATAAGATGTCATAAATCAATAATCAATTATAAAAATATTAGCATCTTAAGATATTTAAGATTTTAAAATAAGAATCAACTATACTGAAAAAAAATTTCCTAAAGTTGAATAATATTTTTTTTAATATTACTGTAAGTAAACATTTCTTTACTATAAATAAATATTTATTTAAAAAAGAAAGAAATACTTAAATAATATATGTTTACGTTTAATAAATATTTATTTTGCAATAAAAATGTTTACTTAGTACTATTCAAGAAAATATTACTAAGATTTAAAAAATTTTTTCTTTAATATGCGAATACTAATCTCACACATGTATGGGATTTCCGATATTGTCGTGTGTATCTAGAATCGTTTTTAAAAATGTGTTTATCTTTATGATGACTCTTAGACATGTACATTGTCTAATGTTCGTCTTCATAGTCAGACCTTATATTTAAGAAAGCCTTAAATACAAGGCTCGACTATGAATACAGGCATAAGACTCTTAGGCTAAAATCACTTTATATATTAAAATACGGCGAATTAAAAACAATTGTAGGAATTATCCTTTTTCCTTTTTTTTCCGAAAAAAAAAAAGAGTCTTTTTGATGACGACAGTAAAATATGTTCCAATTCATATTGGAAAGTAATATTTGTTAGAACGTAATTGTTATATGGCCAGAAGAAACTAACGCTTATTAAAGTAACGGATTAAAGTAAGTCGCTAATCATGCAAGTTGACAGTAATACTTGTCGCTAATCTTTCATAGATACACAAAACACAGTCTCCGAACGTATAAAACCCGACGTAAATTATGAAATGGGATAAATGCGCGAGTCCCATGACATTTCATTAAAATATATTTTCCGAGCTGAGCTCAGTCAGCTTGCATCGATATTAAAGATCGAGAGAGGTGCATGCTTCGTTAACGTTAGCACATACTTACTGCACGCTACTTGCATGGCTCGCTTATGATCAGGCACGTAATTAGTCGATAAGTAGAGACGATTTGCCGCGAATAACATAACAAGTCCTAATGACTTCTAAACAACTAAACGACTAAGCGGCACCGTATATGCTCGACGTATACACAGCGTGCCACGGAAAAGCGAGGAGCGTATCGCTTATCGCTGGAAAAGGCGCTTTACAGGCGAACCGCAATCTCAGTGCGTTTAGTTTCTCAGCGTCGATTTCACGGAAAGTTTCGTGTGGAAAAGCATTGCGGTCAATCGTGACTAACGTGCATATATGTGTATGTATGTATGTGCGTATGTCGTGCAATCGTTCAGATGACTCATTATTGAACGTAATTTGCGTGCGTGCGTGTTGGTTGATCACTCGATGAATGAGACGTCTGTTAAGGGAAGTGGAAGTAACGTAATGTTTTCGAATTATTCATCGTGCGTAGTCCTCGACTAAATTTTCTTCAAGAAGAATCGATTCTTACTCGGTTTGATAAATCTCACTTCTTGAAGACCTATCTAATATTTATGAGGAAAAAGGAAGACTCGCGCGTGAGTCGAGCAGTTGTTCGGATAATACATCGTTGAGCATAATTAACGTACAATTGATGGCGATTAAATAAGACGTTTGTAAGGAATGTAATAGGAAAAAAACACAGGGAAGAACGGTTGTTAGATAAATCCATGTATTTCTGAAGAGATTACTATAATTGTTAATTATGACGATTGCGCATTATCCGTCATTGATAGACCGCATTTATTTATCTTCCGTCGTAATTTATTTTTCCAAAATCCAACAAGGATACTCAAAGATCTGTGCAAAGTCAATTTCTGATTTAAAACAAGACATTCTGACATTCTTCAAGAAATTATCTCTGACACTATTTTGTACTAATGATATATAATGACAAATTTATCAGAAAAAAAATTCTCAAGTAAATAAATACACATTTTAAGTAAATTTTCCATAAAGCTTAATTAAAAATCTGTGATTTTTTCTTTTTTTCTTTCATTGTTAAATTCATTATGTCAAATTACACTCAATTTAAGTTATTTTTAATTATTTCTCTGGATTGTTACTGTGTCGTTAATTTAATTAAAACAATGAAGCTAAACAATTTAACTCAAGAAATGTACTTTTTATTCAGTTTATTATTTACTAAGTGCACACATTGATATGGACATTGTTTATCTTAAAACTAATCACAGAAATGAATTAATTTACATTTTGAGAGAGAGAGAGAGAGAGAGAGAGAGAGAGAAAGAGAGATAGAAATAAAAAAAAAACACAATATTATTTTTTTAAATAAGATTAATAAAAATATGTATGAAATTAGTAGGAAGGTCACAAGCAACGAGTAAATCTTAAATCTAATTATCAATTTTATTATTTTGCAATTTCGAATTAAGAAATTGATATTATTATTGTTTTAACTCAAAGAATTAGATTATTTGCTTTTGTATCTAATAGTGTTCTTTTTTCTTTTGAGTATTCTTATGTCTATCATGTATTGTAAGTATTGTATCTATTTATTTAAACTTTGCAAACGATAACTTTGCACTTTCTTTATTTTACATTTGATTAACACACAGATAATTCAAAGCCCTCCTGAACAGAAAGATTGAAGCTTCTTTCACATCTACCAAGGTTCGTTGAGATCTCTCAATTTAAAATCTCTCGAATTAAACACGCGAAGCAGCGTTGTAAGTTCTCGCACGCAGGATTAATTGAAATTGCGGTTTTAAGTATTAGAGCGTATTTGCGCGACTTTTGTGAAACCTTGCATCGAGGGTCTGGTTTTCGGCGAGCATTCAAGGAACCTCCTCGGAACGGGAGAAAAAGGGAGCAGAAGTCCGCGTCGCCGTGGCGCCCGAGGTGTGGCCGGCGCCTCCGCGAAGAAGCGCCGAGTCACACCTCATCGGGGCGTGCACCGAGCAACAAAACTTTAAGCGGGCACTTAAGAAGCCGCCCGTCAGTCAGGAGCGTCACTAATTTTCCCAGCTTTTTGCCGCGGCCGCGGCGCGGCGGCCAGGCCTCCACCTTTCCGCGCGACGATACGTGCCGCAGCGCGCACACGTGCCTCCTCTCCATCCCCCTCCTCCCTCCCCCCAAGGTACAACTTTGATCGATTTTCTTATTTTCGTCCTAATTAAGCGCGGCTGAATGTCAACATGGCGAAAATTAATTAGCGCTACTCCATAGCTACATCGATGAACGAGGAGTTTGTGGAAAGGGGGAGAGGGAGGAACTTTACGGTTCCAAGTATTGCACGAGACATGTACACAAAGATTATTAAAGCGCATGTCATGCTGATCTGTAATTTATGCCGCGCGCGATATACGGTACTTCGCACTTTGACGGTATTTGATGAAACGTGTAGCGATTAATACAGGTTCCACGGACATATCAGGTTTGATTCCGTTGACACAGGTATATTTATTACATCACGAGAGTATCGTTAGTCCTTCTAAGTACGTCGATCAAAAATCTATCGACTGAAACTCTTTTCAAGCTGCAATTCATTCTAAAGTAAGAAAATCACGCGGAAAGCGCTTCTGTTTTGTTTTCTTGCCTGGACTATATTTTGTACAAGTATTCAAAATTCAATCGATCATCAGCAGCTCGCTCGTGCCGGAAACGTTCACGTTTTCAATTCGACACGCATGAACTAACAGACAAAACCCGAGTTTATTTCTCTGATCGACATGACGGCGTGCGAAACGCAAACGAGATATATCGCGATATAACAGTAATTCGCGCGCGCTACGCAAGTTTTGTATCAAAAGCGATCCTTAATCACCGTTGTCCATTACGCCGATCCGGCGTAACGAGCGAGCAAACTGCCGACTGTAGAAATAAATAGCCGTAACGATTACGCCGTGTACAATTGCGATGTGCGTGAAGTCGCCGCACCGCGCCGAGCCGAGCCGAGCCGATGTGATATGGGAAACGAGCAAGTCTTTGAAAATCGTGGATTTGCGCTGGCGGCACGCAATTACGCACAAGAAAAAAATTGAACGGCCGCCGAAATGCAAGGCGGCCTTTCACGATCGAAGCGGCACGGCCGCAACGCTTGGCAGCGCTCGCTGCCTGTCATTACGCCATTCGCTCCACCGGTAATTGACAGTCTAATGACACAGTCTAGAGTCTGGCGCTCGCTTCGTCCAGCCTCTACCTTTTCGTACATCATACATCACGATCTACGAGGATCCTCATTAACGATTCGCCTTCTTTGTGCGCGATCGGCCGCTTGTCTAAACTAAACGGCCGCCAGCAGAAGTCGCGCAGTCATGACTTGTGGGGTGTTCCCTGTTAATCACCGTACGTTCATCGCGACCGGAGGAACAAAAGAGTAATGATAATTAAGTGCGTAATGAGATCAATATAACTGGTGCGATAGATTTTCGGACACGTATATGTGTAAAATTGTATGGTATTTTAATCAACTGATTAGAATTTCAATTTATTCGCAATTTTTATTGGTACTTGCAAGAACGTAAAAATATAAGAAGAAAAAGAATTCAATTTTTAAAAAGTTAAATAAACAGAAAATTAAAATTAATTTTTCAGGCTACTTTTACAAAATAAGTTGCGTTATCTTTATTATTATTAAAAAAAATAGAAAAGATAGAAAAGAATTTAATAAGTTCTTAAATTATTATCACGAGTGAAATAGGAAAAAAAAATTTTATGCAATTACATAAAATATTTACATAGTATATAACAAATAATATTAAAACTAGTTATGATATATTATTTGCCGCCTGCAGTTTATCAAGAAACGAGAATTGTATAGAAACTTTCCTCGCCGATGTTACAGTCGTTTACTCGGGACGAAGCGTGTCAAAGTGATTCCGCGGAATCATCCATGGCATGCGATTTTAATTTCGTTCGCTTTTTAGTACGGGACTTGCAAGCCGACCAACAAGCCCGCTGATTAGATTGGAAAGAGGTGGATGGCCCAGAAATCAAAAACTACGAATCTATAGGCGCCACTGAATGACTTTGCAAAACTGTGTTCACAAAGGATGCCGCAAAGGATTTTGAAATCGATTCCAACCGCCTGGTCTTACTTTTGTAAAGAAACCGACGGTGGATCTAAAACTACTGTTAAAACAATTCAATATTTTTAAAACAAACCCTTTCTCTAAATGAGTTTCCTGTTTTAATGTTTCATGTTTAACTTATGTTTAACTTATGTTTTTTGCATTTTTTATTTCGAAAGTTTCTCGAAATAGGCTGAAACGGAAATAATTTACACGTTTGATTCGATATACCTAAATTTTATAATCCCTTTAGGTATTTGTTTAAATTCTAGAATTTTAAATTGTACAATTTTCAAAAAAGAAATCTGTGTGCCGTAAAAAATCAAAATTATCTTTCGATTATTTATTAATCTCATAAAGA
>NW_017259576.1:2188722-2197620 GCF_001594045.1 Atta colombica | reverse complement strand
TTCAATTCAATATTATATATGTGTCTGTGTTCAATATTTAAATGTAACAAATCTGCACTTGAATTTAATTTTAAAGTAAACGTTGCGAATATGCAACACTCTTTCCAAAAAGGTTAAAGAATTAAAGTGTTGACGAGTACGATATGCTTAGGATGGACCGCAAAACCGGTAACAGAGACGCATGACTCTCGAGATACTTGCTCAGGTTTTGACCAACGATCCTTGCGTTTAACCACGTAAACAACGCCTTTGTTGGCCGCCGCGATTTCCATTTACGGATTCGACACGCGCCGATACAAAGAACCACGCCGCTATGCTTCTGAGACCGGAGGATCGTGATGAGGACCTTTCTATCCGATATTCAACAATGTATAATACGAGCATCGAAAGGTCTATCGATCGTCATGGTTCCATCTTTGTCTCTTTAGAGTCAAACTTTTAACGGCTATTCAACGGTTTTTTATACGCGCAGCCTCATCATGTAGTCCAATCGCGCTCGCTAAAAAGGCTAATATTTCTAGTAATTACCTTTCAATAAAAATTTTCTTAAAATCTTAATAAGAAATTTGATCGAAAAAGAACATATATCGAACGATCGATATATGATGTTTAAGAAAATTATTTTTTTATATTTTTAACTTTTTGCTTGAGAGAAAAAGAAGCTCGTTTTTATAATAACAAATAGTTGTAATTACACATAATTATATTGTATATACAATAAGTATTTCCAAAACTTACTTCTATTAGTAATATTATTATATGTAATATATAAAATGCTAACCAGTATCATTGATAGATTTAATTCATTTTCATGGGTCAGTTCCGAATAAGTTTTTATATATAAAAAAACTAGCGATTGTTTGCGATCCTGATGGCGACCACAAAATTAATTATCGTTCGCATATGTCATGTTGTGTCTCATTTAGAAATTAGTAACGCGTCTTTCGTTTCGCTTACCTTCTGTTTTGGTACCACGTTTTCACTTGCGTGTCCGTCAGCTGCAGTTTTGCCGCTAGTTCCATCCTGTCCTGCACGCTGAGGTATTTTTGCCGCTCGAAACTCTTCTCGAGGGTCTGAAGCTGGTGATCCGTGAAAGCTGTACGAGCTTTACGTTGCTTCTTACTTTGCGCGGAACCCAAGGAACTCGAGGACGAGCTTTTAGGATCATCCTCTTTGCCACCTGAAATTGCAAAACTATTGATATTGAACGTCTCTTTGCTTTCCTTCCGTCTAGACGTGCAACTTAGCTACAAAGTTATCTCTAAAGAGAAGAATAACAATTCAGGATTGAGCTCATAAAAGTTACTAGAATGTTTAACGAATAACTTATAATTTAATTATTATTGTTATTATTATTGGAAATTATAGCACAAATATATAAAATTTATTTGTTGTTTAGTATCAAGGAATTTTATTTTAATCAAAATGTGGTTTATTTGAGATTTATATTTTTGGAAATGCCATATATATATTTCACGATATTCATATAACATATAACTATTTTGCCAAAAAGATTCCCGCAAAGAATCGCCAATCTATCAGGAATTGCGAAGTGCCGGAGTGCCAAGCTTTTGTTTTCGTGGAGGGTGGATCGATGCCGCGCGCGTGGATTATATGCGGTAGTCGTTTTTGTCGTTGCTTGCATGGCGATTGCAGCCGCCTCTCTATCGATGAAACAGAAAGCGAGAGAGAAATAGAGAGAGAGAGAGAGAGACAGAGAGAGAGAGAGAGAGAGAGAGAGAAAGAAAGAGAATGGGATCCTTTTGTTCTCAGTTCGACTCTCCGCGCAGCCGAGAGCCGATTGGCTGGTATCGTGGATTGGACCACGCAGTCGCGTCGAGACTCGAGACGCCGCAAATTATCCCCCCGATACGTCGTCGTATCCGAAGAGAGATAGAGAAAAGAGAGGGTAGGATTCCCCGAGGAAACCGATTACACCCGATACGAGTTACACTCACACGCGACACACATTCTCGTGTTTATTTCATCCCCCTCGGAACTCATTACATTTTTCTTGTCTTTCTGTCACAGAAGAACAGCCTAGGAACAGGTGATTTGCCATTTTAACAATCTAGGGAATTGAAAGCAATTATTATGGAAAAGTGAATACGATGACGAATAATAATAATGAAAAAAGCGAGATAAGAAATTTGTGTCATCTTAAAGATTTTTATACCTAATTGGAATAATAAATATATATGTTATTTATTGCTTGAATTAAAGTTAAAAAATTTTGATAGACCAAGTATTATGCTCTGCCTTTCTCATTATATCGTTTCATAAGAAAAAGAGATAAAAAAGAGACGCACACGGAAAGAACACGGTTTTGCTGAAGTATCTAAAAATTTAATTGTGATAAGAATATTATTTTATTGAACTATCAAAATAATTGTACAGAACGCTCAATCTGATTGCTAGAATGTCAAAATATTTTGCATCATTGCTTGAGTCTCTTGCAAAATTATTTTCACGATCTAACAAAATTATTTAGATCTGTGTTTAAATTTTTTAGCAAAATCATTCCGTGCTTTCTACAAATATTATTTGTGAATGATTTGTGTAAAAATTATATCTTCCAATTGTGATGTAAATTTTGAGAGCAACTTTTTTAACGTAGAAAAACCCTTTGCGCTTCGTCAGATAAATTACCCAACCCTCCTCGAATTATTCCGCAGCGGGGGACGTGTCTTGTCGCGAGTAAATCGAGCAACCTCCCGAGAAGTCCCGATCAGAAAACCATCGAGACTTAACCTCCTGGGGGAATAAAAGCCCGCACAGACTTCTAAAAGTATCTAAAGGCCCGTTGTCGCGAGTTCATCGATTGGAACGGTCGTGCATGGCGCGGGAGAAGCACCCTGGCAGGAGGTGGAACTAGAGAGGGGAATGCAGCCAGGAATAACATAGCGCCGGAAGGGAAGTGACGGAGAGAGAGGAGGAGGTCGGGAAGATAGAAAGCTCGTGGATTGAGTTAACCCGGACGAAAGCGCAGCTCTTAGCCCCCGTTTGATCGGCCAGATTCGCTCGAACGGATCCAGAGTCTATACCGCCATGTTGGCTACCACGACATGCGTGCGCGCGCGCGCGAACATCCCTGATTCCCTCTCTAGAAAAGGCTTGGAGCAAGGAACTCCATCCTGACTGTATCGGCATCACAGCTCGATTCGAGCTCGACTCTCAAGACTTGTCTACGAAACATAGGAAAGGGGTGGAGGAAAACGCGAAAAGGGAGCGAAGAAGGGAGGAACGGGAGAATATAAGAGTGGAACGATGGAAACGGAGGTTGGAAAACTAAATTTACTATGTGATACACTTAGAACCCGGGTCCCGACCGACGTCGAGTTTTCTTTTTGAGACACTTCCAAGACGTTAGGCGGAACTTTTCCCACCCCCAAACTCCCTGTCCTTCCCTTTGCGCAATAACTCGAGAACCATCACGAAACAGCCATCTCTCTTTTTTCCCAACCGCCTGTCCGCCCGCCGTTCGTTTGCGAGGCACGTAGCCCGAGGCTCAGGGCTTATCTGTGTCCGCCTCGTCCTTACGAGCGTGTTCATGCGCCACTCTTTACTTCCAACTTTTTTTCACTTTGATGCGAAATGGCGACGCCCGCGATCAGCTTTGCGCAAAGTGATCTCCATTCCCAGATTGAAATCACAATTCGCGATTATAAGTTTCTCACGTCGATCGTATATCAGTACCGTGATAAAATTAAAACGCGAGATATGTCAGTGCAAAATGAATCGATGAGCGAAATAATAGTTAAATCGTATATTTCAATTGTCTGCTAATAACACGTATCACAAATGATTAATACATGTTCTTCGAAACATTACACAATAGCTATTATGTTTTTTATTGGCAACAAAAATAGAAAATTCTTGAAAAGTAAAAAACTTCCAGGTTATTCAGTTAGCGACTCGCTCTTTATTAAGCGTTGCTTTTCTATCCGTTGCTTTGTAACTTAATGATTCATTTCAATGAAAGATAATCGATATTTTTTTTCTTTACTTATAACAATAATGCGACGTTACAAATTCTGCACATTATTCATTACACCATAAAGCCATCCAATTATCCATCCAATAAGAAGAGTTGCAATATTATCTAGTCCCATCAATATAATTACGCAGCAACGTTACACATTGAAATAAACTCATGAATATAAATTTTCTTCGCGAATAAAAAATGCGAATACTCGTTGCTCATAATGAAACGCCCATTACTTATCAAACAAAATATGTGCGTTAAATCGCGCGTTTGTAAAGTGCGAATCAAACGAAACTTTTAAATTAAACGTTAAAATGCATCTGTTTCGCGTAAGGCAGTGGTCTGAATTCACCGGAGTTTCCTCTCTCTCTCTCTCCCTCTCTCTCTCTCTCTCTCTCTCTCTCTCTCTCTCTCTCTCTCTCTCTCTCTCTCTCTCTCTCTCTCTCGTAGAATATTTCAGCAAAGTTCTCAAAATACTCTCAAGATGTTTTACCGGGAACTTCGTCTAGCCGTTAAAGTAACTCGAGCACCTTCTTTTCTTTTGGGGACTAGGACAATTTTCCTTTATCTTTCCACATCTTTTGCCGACACGACACGTAGTCACCGGGTTTTATGTAGACTTTGTCTATGGTTATAAAACGTGTTACGCCGACTTTTTACTCTATATGTAATTCTAAATCCATGAAACAAGTGAGTTTCTGAAAGGATTTTTCGAGTACAATGTGAACGATGTTTTTGAATACTATCATTAACATTTTTTTTTAAAAAGTTGTATCAAATAAGTCATCAAGTATCGGATCTAAAAATTTTTCGAAGGTCTCTGATGAAACTAATCGTTATTTTTGTTTATATTTAACAAATATTTTCTAAACAAATAGTTTTTCTACACACAATCTGTTCGGTAAGAGCGTGATTGACATAATATAATTTTAAATTATTTATTCTAAAAAAAAATGAAAAATAATATACACAATTAATACTGTAACACTTTTGTATTAATAAATCATTCAAAAAATGATTGCCCTTATCAATAATTTCGACATCTTTGAAGCTCTTTTCTGTAAATTTTATACATAGTCTGTCTAATATAAGAGCATAACCGAGCAAACTTTTATTTGAGAATCGTTACATTAAACATTTTTGAACAAGCAGGTAGAAGAATTCTTGCCCTATGACGCAGGAAATCTTATGTATAGTTATTGTTCAATTTTACTAGAAAATAACATATTTAACGACAATTGTTACTTACACAAAACATTTGAGGTTTTTTTCTTTTATACGCATTCAAAACGAGAAAACATCGTAAAAAACGGCTTCAAAAATGTCTAAGACATTTATAAAGTGGAAATAGTGAAATAATAAATACAGTTCATAACTGCTGGACTGTGATAAAAACATAAAGTTATATTAGTCGCGCTTTTTTGAACAAATTATTCTCAAGAAAAAGAAAAAGAAGAAGAAGAAGAAAAATAACATAAGATTTCAGATTATTATCAAGAAAAAGAAAAGAAGAAGAAAAAGAAAAATAATACAAGGTTAGATAAGTTAGATGAATCCATCAGGTTTAAGTTTTTTTTAAATTTTTAAAAATGTTTTTTATTATATGGAACACTGTAATATTTTTTTCCATTATATAAAACACTATGACAAACAAATTCTTTTGAAACAAACTCTTTCAAGCTGGTTTTAAAATCAGTACGATTTCAAAGAAATTTAAGTTTTAATTTAAGTATAAATCACATAAAGATAAATCTTTAGTCTCACTTTTTATGTAGGTAAGTAAGTATATATTTTTTATAACAGTAGAAATACAGTGACTTAGGCAGAATACATCTTTTCATATCTGCAGAGTCAAAAAACAAATTTACCGAGATTATAATGATTTCCATCCTTGAGAGTCGAGAAATAACATTTTAAATGCGCTTTCCTTATCTGTGTGACATGCAACAATAGCGTTAATTAACATTAACGCTCGTAAGGTATTCATGTTCCATAAGTCATGATGGTAAACGTCATTTCCACTGTCAAGCGGCGAAATGTATTTTAAAGAGGTTCTCGCAAACATGGCGCCCGTAACGGATGTGCCGCGCCAGTGAAAATCATGACGTGTTCTCAAGTCGCATTACGTGAAAGAGAAAGAGCAAGGGAGAAGAACAGGGAAGAATGGAGGAAACGAGGGGAACTTGCGTGCCACAAGCATTGCTGCGATACAATGTATGGCGCATAAAAGTGAGATTAACAGGATGTTTATCGAGCAATTATGCACCGCTGCAATTAGTGCCAGCATGTTGCCGTCGTCGTCCACGTCGCGGTCAAATTGTTCACGTCATCATTGTAGTTTATGCACCAATGGTGATTGCAATTTTCAAATGTATGAATTTTAGTAAAATCATTAAAGCAAAATAGAATCTTTAACAATATAGGCATCATGTATGTATAAATATATATTAATAAAAAAATACTCTTGCATTTATAGATTTTGTTCTTCATTTTAGAATATCTCGAGTTTTTAAGTAGCATGTAATATAAAACATATTTAATGTAATTGAAAAATTTTAGAAAAATGAAAGTTACACCAAATTTTTCTACATTTAGATTAGGCTTGTCCAATTTGAGTTCCGGAGTTCCAAAACGCAAAGTCATCAACAAAATTCAATGTAAGATTTTAGAAACTGTAAACTGTTGATAAGCATCACTTAAATGCGTATCACTTACTTTACATTACATACCCGAAATTTTACCCACATTGAATTTTTTGCGTTAGTGGCTTTGTGTTTTGTCTCCCGAGCTCAAATTGGACAGGCCTGATATATTGTAGATATATTTTATTTATATGTAAATAAATATTTATCTCAATTTTTTTACAAAATTTCTTATGATTATCTTTAATCTAAGATTAATATATCTTTTCCGTTATAATTTTTGACGAGCTATTTCTGATGAATTTATCAATTTGTATCGAAAATATTCGAATAATTATTAATAAAGATTATTCTATACAAGTGCGAACAGAGAGAAAGAGTGGGGAAAAGAGAGAGAGAGAGAGAGAGAGAGAGAGAGAGAGAGAGAGCTAAATAGATAGATAAATATCATTATTTATTACACGCACTCTAGAAATACATCCTTTCAAATGTTAAACAAAAATACATTAATAAAGTAAAACTGAATTACAAAGAAATAAGTAATCAAATTGGCGGTAAAAAAGAAAATAATAAACGAATTGAATAAAGTATAATAAAATTGAATATAATAAACATCATGCATCTGCAAGTAGAAAAGGGATGAAAGAGAAAGGGGGTGAGAGAGAGAGAGAGAGAGAGAGAGATAGATTTTCAGAAGAAATTATATTAGAACTATTAAACAACTATTAACATAATTTAGAAAAACAACTTCCCGAGTAATCGAGTAACGATTTGGACATCGTTATTGGGCCAAGGATTGCATGCGAAAACTTGCAAACATTGTGACGAATGCGCAGGATGTAGAGAGTGCAGCGTAAGTACAGTTGCAGCCGAGGGAATCAGCCGGACGGATCATAAAAATGAGAATAATAAAACTTTCGCAAAGCGTTGCCTCACACTTTATGATCTTGGATGAGGGTGGGATGGAAGGGTTGCTAAGGCGAAGAGTGGGAAAAAGAGGAGGAAAAGCCGGAGTTTCCATTGTGCCGCGCACCCATGATTTTATTTGCTTATTGCTTTATTTTGTGCTGAGTGCATCACGTAAGTAATCCGTAGAAGAGCGACAAGGAGGGACAGAAAGATTGAAAAAGAGAGAGAGAGGGGAGGGAGAAAGAAAGAGAGAGAAAGGGGAAGATTGTGAATCTATATATTTTTGCATAGTTTACTCTTTGTAAATACAAAAAAATATAAATGTGGATTGTATAAATAATCATTCATAAAAAAAGAAATAATAATGGCTAATCATCGCTGCGGATGGGAATAAACATGGAGATTTCCGACGGACTTTCTTCCGCTCGAGAAATGAGCATCTGATGATGCTTTTTATCGAATGTTAACTGTAATATTCTCTGAAGTTAGATTATAATTTAGGAAGTATGGAATAGTTTATTTACTTTTTATATTAAGTAGTTAATCAAATACACATAAGCTTATACGTATACATGTAAATACCTATCAGAAATGTTTCATCATTTTTATATATAATAACGGCAACTAATAACAAAATTGTTTTATAATATAGAATCATTATCTCGGTAGAGATCTATATAATCTTCATTTTACGCATGAATTAACTTCTATCAATACATAATTTTTATAAATTTTTATAAATTTTTATAAAGATGATAGGTAAAAATGTAAAAGGAAAAATGAGATAAAATCTGTATAAAACTGTTCTTTGTTTTTCAAAAAATGGAATTTTTGAAGCATCATAACGAAATCCGCACAAAAATGTAAAAACTATTAAAAATTTTTTCTGTCAATGCACAGGGTACCCGGATATTTATATATTGACAGAAGGATTAACAATAGAGCTAATTTTATAAGCGAAATGACTAACAAACATGAAAGAGTAATTTTTCCACGGAAGCACCAGGGAAGCTATAGTGGAATTTTGCTTACAAATTCGAGTCACACCTTTTCGCTTGGCCCTGTATCGTTCGCGGTGTTCTCTTACTGTCGCCACCTACAACCCCTCGTGTAGTATACAAAGGCGGTGGCCCTCGACGGGACAGAATCTGACCCCTCTTCTGTATTGTATTACCGCGTCGCCACCTTTGGGGGAGAAAACACTGAGAATAATGTTATGGGGCAACGTTTTATTGCCTGCCCACTCTATTTGCAGCAATCCCACGGGGGACAAAAACTGTCGGCAACAATTTAAAAAACAAACTACCGGGTTAAGTCAAATTAGTATCCCATACATCGATTTTTCATAATAAAACCTCTAAA
>NW_017259576.1:2178160-2188622 GCF_001594045.1 Atta colombica | reverse complement strand
TATATATATATATATATACAAACAAGGAAATTTTAACCGATAAATAAATATTACATAATATTTACAGATAAATAGTGATACCGATGTAATAATAATATCGTGTTATCGCACGTTAATGAAATAATTCTTGTCATAATATCGCATTAATATCTGCGGCATTTTGCGCAATCATAACAGCTCTCGACATCTATCGTTTCATAATTTATTTAATCATATCATAACAGAATAAGAACTGCGAGGTGTCATATAACAGTGCACGGTAATCTATTGCTACATAGAAACATTATAGGGAAAAATACAATCGAGTATTATAGTCAGATCGTATTATATGAGCCTAAGGTTTCTACGAGGAGCGTAATACTTGTATGTTTCTCGAATTTCATTGCGTGGAATGCTCGAAGTGCATTCCACGCAGGCAGTGAACAGAAATACGACGATTGCATCAAGCTACGATCGTTCATATAAAATAATTTTAAAAAAATGCAAATTTTCTACTTCATAAAAATCGATTCGATTTTTATGAAGTAGAAAATTCGCTTAAGATTATATACCATAAATATTTATATTTCTCTAATGATTCCTTTCTACCACAATGTATATTAACTTTAATCTCGATTTAATTTTTTATTTTTTTCTAATTGCAAGAATTAAAAAAATAATAAATAAATTAAACCAAGAAATCTATATTGATAGAAATAAAACTTGAATAATCTCTTTTTAATTTTAGATGGTTCTGCAATGATTAAAACTAAGATAAATATACATATAATTATGTAAAATGTATATTAGAGAATGTTATAAACATTATTTTTATATGTTCCTTAAAATATGTTGTATATATCTTTGTGCGTACGCGTATATCTTTTCTTATTTCCTAAAATTTTTTACACCGATTCCAAAGTCGTATTTTTATCCTCAAATCGGAGGATGCTCGCAATTATATCGTTGGAAGCATAATTCGAAAATTTCTGAACATACCGCGGTACATATTAGCAATAATTACCCCGTTATTTTGAACGAACGCGCGTCTCGAGTCGCTTACGCACGCATTATATGGCCGGACTTCGCTAAAGACTTCCTCACGTATACCGTCGACAGGTGTTTACTGTCGTTGTTGGGATTCGCGTGGTTGGTTTCCACAGCGTTTGCTTAACAAGATTTTCAAATCCTCTTAAGCATCCGCGTTGACAAACTTGACCTCACTTTCTCGAAATCGATACTGACCACTGAATCGATACTGAATCACTCCATCTCGAAAGAATAATCGTCAAATTACAGAGAATAATTTAGTTAATTAAAACATCTGATTGAATTATGAGATTTAAATAGTTTCGAAGTCATTTTAGGAAGTTTCATTCGAGTTACATGTGAGATTCTCGATCGGACAATACATGCACAGAAGCGCATTGTTGCCTACGTAAACGTTTGCCTCCGACGGAATAATTAATCATTCGCGCATAATCTAAGATCACCCGCTTTGTAAACACGATACCCTCCCTCCGCGCGATCACTCGTTACGATTAGATCTATCGTGATATCCTGCGCAACACCAAATCGTGACGATTGCCAAATCTCGAGTATGCTAAACGCAACGTTGAACGTTTATACTCTGATAAAATGATTAGATCTTCTGTGACTTAAGACACTATACATTTAGCTTACTTTTCAAAATTACGCTTTAATGAATTCCCTCCACATTTTCCTACTTTTCAAGGTACTTTACGAAATAATAATTGTCCAACATTTAATTCTTATTAAGTTACTCAATTTGCGTTATCACTTTATCCCTATTCGACACTCATTGTCAGATAATCG
This sequence comes from Atta colombica, assembly GCF_001594045.1. Classification (NCBI taxonomy): domain Eukaryota; kingdom Metazoa; phylum Arthropoda; class Insecta; order Hymenoptera; family Formicidae; genus Atta; species Atta colombica. The sequence goes on along the minus strand of NW_017259576.1, from coordinate 2,186,807 downwards.
TTTTCAAATCTGTCACTCAAAGTCTTCACTGTCTCTGGCATTTGTGATGACTACCAGCGGCATTCCAGTTCTCGACATTATTGTACTGTTGAATCTCTCTCCTCACTTCTCCGATATTCAGATCGTGGATTAATCCGGCACGCAGATTGTGTCGTCAAAAGTCCGACAGCCGGCTTGTCGGGGCGCTCGCAAAAAGGCGCCTTCGGATATGAAATTGCTTTCGTCTCGCGAAAGTCCCTTACATAGAGCTAACTAATCCGTGCCGACTTCTAAACGGTTGCCAATCATTTCCGGTTCTCGGATTAGTCGCGCGTCGAAAAGTCAGCGAGTTCGTCCGTAAGGATGTGAAACGACCCGGTCCCTGGCAGGACCTTCCCGACCGATATACGAAGGTGACAACAATGTGAACCTGGGGATGAATGTTGGCTTTCTAAGCGGCTTACAAACGACTCGTACACGCGCCCAAGAAATGATATTCCGCGCTGAGAAAGATTGGTTTTTTCACACCTTTCTCAACCAGCTAGAATGGAGTGCATTGATCCGATATTAAATCCGTATTAAAAGAAATGTATGAAAGAAGATAGAAACTAGAGGTACTTATTATACTTTGACATATATTTATACTCGTGTGAATTTGATGCACGCTACAGTGACGTAATCATTGTTATTTTCTTAAATTATATTTTTCGAAGAAAATTGGAAATTTTAGCCTCTCAGATTTCTATTCTCTTTTGTCGATCTACTTTTCAAATACTATAATAAATACTAAAAATAATTGTGATTATATATTGTATGTACAATATAAACATGTTCTTGAAATTTTTCCTCTATTTTTTCTCTTTTTTCTTTTCGTTTTAGTTTGAAAAGAAAAAAAAAAGAAAAGATGAACCATACAGAAGTTTAATTGAAAAAAAAACACCTAATTATTAACTTTTAATTTTTATCAACACAGTATAAATAAATACTTTGCGTTACAATAAATATACGGTATTGTAAATGACTAATGCTCGTTTTCATCAACATAGATTAACTTTAGTCTCGCTTCAATTCAATTCTAATAATTCAATTCTAATAATTAGAAAAAGAGTAAATAGAAAAGTAGATTAAATCGAGATTATAATTAATCTACATGATGGAAACGGGCATAAAGCAACTGACAAAATATTGCGTCGAAAAGACAATTTTCACCATGACATTGTGAAACATATATAACGATGTAGAAGCAGATCAAATTGAAGCATGTACTTCCTCGCATGTGTTCCGCTTCGCGATTAGATTAGTGTCGCTACCTTAAATTGCACTTCGCTGATAATTTCCCGCTCATCAGCCTGACGCACGAAACGCGTGTAATTGTCGCATAAGGACATAACCAGAACGATAATTAGGGGCTCGCGATCCTCTAGCGAGAAGTAAACAGGTAACGAGCGATCGTATCTTCGGTGCGACGTATGATCGATGCGTAAATCCGTCAGCAATTACATCTGGTTGTTAGTCCGACGTTAATAATTTTCTAATCAACGCCGCGTGAAAGATCGATCGTATTTGTACCGTGACGAGCCGCGGCGTCGCTCGGTCCCGCCGTTGCGCTATGGCGGAATGTAATAATCGAGACGGGAAATTGGAATGGTCGGACGATGGCTTTAACGGTAGAGGGAAGGGGGAGGGTGGGAGGGAGGAAGGGAGGGTCGCCCCGTAAAAAAATCGCTTGGGCCAATCTACGTGAAAGCGTGCGGCGCAGCAATTACATCGACGTTACTCCTCCTAATTGTCTTTCATTAATAATTCTGTGACCGCGGACAGCGTACCACGGAAGGTAGATACACTACTTACACATTGACGATGGTCATGACGCGAGACCGACCGCGACTGATAACGCCAATAACGAATACGCGGTCATTATCTCGAAAAAAAAAAAAGAATATTCGGTTTATGCTTCGCGTTATTTGTGAGAATAAAGTCTTTGCAATGCGCGATGGCTCGATATAGATTAGGGCTTCGTTCGTCAAAAGAGTTGGCTTGTGACTGCAATAAGCAGCTTTACTGATATGTTTATTTATTCATAAAGTAGCGGATTTCTTGATACTTGTAACGTATAGACATACTAAAAATTGCAAATCATGTAACTAGATGACTTTCTAATGGATCTTATTATATCTTGTATTGTACAATATGACTTTTTTATCGATATTCGTTAAAAAGTAAGCATCATTTGCTGATATACATATATATTCTTCATATCTATCTACGAATTTGATTAATCTGAATGTAATGTGTGTTAATTAATAATATCTACTGGTAGATGTGTCAATAATTGGTTGGCTTAGATTTAGATATAATATCATTTTATTATTACTTGAAGAATTATATTTCAACTTTAAAAATTATTATTGTGAAAATCATGTAGGAACAAAAGAAACAAATAATGAAAACGTTTATTGTCACTATTCATATCGAATATGGATACGCGGATTTTGATTTGATTGTAAATAATGATTATAAAATATTTATTTTTACAGATATCGCTTAAGATATAGAGAAAATGTTATAATTTAGTATTATATAAGGAATAGTATGAGCTTTTTGTTTTATCTGAAGATGGATTTTAAATCTTCTCGGAAGATGACATTTTCTTCAATTAACATTCTCTAGTGAGTTATCATATATTGAATCCAAGATATAATAAAAACATAAGACAGTATGTATACATAAGAACGCACGTACGTGTCGCACGATTCGAGCTCAACATCCCTTATCGCGGGTACTTTTCCCTATTCCCTCGTGTCACCGTAGCTAGGCAAGGACGACGATTATCGATTACCATGACGTGACTCTTGAGATTTCCAAACGCCGCGCCGGGGCTGGTCATTGGTCTTGTCCGTGAAACACTTAAGGGGAGTTATAAATAGCGACGCGGTGCAAGGTGCGAGCCGTCGCGGCGAGTCAATGTCGTGGAAAAATTAGCGCCTTAATAGCTCGCTGATGTTTTCACAAGGAAGGAGCGCCGGATTTAGTGCCGCGGAAGCAGTATTAGTGTTACTCGTCGCCGCTTCTAATCACACCGCCATCGTCCGCGTAATTGTCGCTAATGCGCTTCTTTGAGGAAATAAGCCGATTACGGAACAAACAGCCAGCTTTAGTCGTTGTAGCGAGCGGCTTCGTTGGAGTGTCGCGTTTAAAAACAAGCAAGCCCCGAGAGAAAAGGAGGACGATTGGTCTTGGGAAAAGAAGCTACGAATTAACGGAAATCGTGCCGATACGCTCAGCACAGCTCACCTTAATAACTCCCTCTGACGAGTTCTAAGAGAAAATGCGATCTACGATTTCTGCGATCGCCGTGCGGTTTGTAGCGACGTGTGAGAAACGTTTATTATCACAGTAGAAATCGAGTAGCGAGTAACACTTTTCAAACAAGCATTATATCTACATTTATACTCGCAGCTTTGCGCGAGTCATGGAGTTAATAATTTGCACGTGTATCCCGTAGGTTTTACAATTAGGATAATTAATGTGAAAGTTTCACTGTAATTAAAAATCGATTTTTTAACGTTTTACTTGCATCTCCGTTGTGCGTATGCGGATGTGAGTTTTGCGTAACACTGGTGGCTTGAAAGTCTTACGAAATTCGGCGTTGTCCGATCAAAAAAGTTATGACAACTTAACACTTGTTCAGCCCGAGGGATTGAACTCTGGAGAACAACGACGCACAGGTAGAAAAGTAAAGATGAATGAAATAAATGAGGGTAACATAATTAAAGCTTTCGAATGCCGAGCTCCAATTTAGAACCATTAGAATTCCTAAACGTTGTCGGTCGGATGGGCACAGCAACCCACAGAGAAAGAGAGAAACAGAGAAAAAAAAAATATACGTTTTATTATCTTAGGAGATATATCTGATTCTCGAAAGAGAGGTGTTCTTTATGCACGTAACTAGCGATGGCCGTCATGATTTCACCGATTGGATTGAATCCGGTCGGACCGTGTCCCATAAATGTCCTTGACATCTCCGTGAAAGTTCATGTGAACGATCAGGTGAACAAATCGAAATCACAATACTCACATATTTCGTAACTGTAAATTATCATTCGAGTATTATACTTTTCAATTAAGTTGAAGTTTTGGTTATTGATAGATGAAAAAAAACACTACACATTTATTATTCCTTTTATGTATATAACTCTGTTTATCTCTATTGTTTTAAGAAATACTTGATTGTGCAGAATAAATTATGTATGCCGTATTTATATATAAATATATGATACATGTATAATATGGGAAAATGAAGCAAAACCGAGCATTATCTGTTTTCGAAAAAAAAAAACCAATAAAATTAGCAATAAAACTGAATTGCTATTGTATTTAATAAAATTTTAAAGCAAATGATTGTTTCTAATGTTGTTCTTTGATAAAGATATATAAGATCTCTCTATAAGATCCGTCTATTCATTTTTATCTCATTTTTTTTACAATATATCTGTCAAAAATCTAACTTTCTCAACTCCGTTTCAAGACTACTTACGCCGTGAATATATATCTCTTCCTTCTTTCTGTTTAAGAGAAACTAGAAATTCATGCTTCATAATGTTGCAAATATGCAAAGCACAGATACATTATTTAGTTTAATATATAAAATTCTATATTTAATATATAGAATTCTATTAATATATGAAAATCTATAAATTTTAATTAATATATAGAAGTCTATAAACTGCATGCCGATTCGGTTTGTCGGACTTGAAAAGCATAAACTAAAACTAGAAATATTACCACAAATTATATTGATTGTCTTTAATAATAATAATAATGTTATAAAACATCTTAAAACAAAGAACTTATCGCGAAAAATATTATTTTAGCTGAGATTTGAACTTGGCTCTCTCATTCCATACTTAAAGATACATACTTAAAGAAAGTCTATATTCTAATATCGCCTCGGCTTCATCATGTCGTTATACCGAGCGATGAGCACTGTTTCGAAAGCGTGTAATAAAGTATCATTTACCATTGGACGTAACGGAAGCGCCGTCGTGGTGACTTGCGTCGCTGTCCTCGTCTAGATTGCTGTTGCTCAAGGACGTTCTGGATTGATGCCTGACACTGAGATCTCGCGGTGTTGAGGGTGGACTTCCGGGTGGCTCCTGGCTGGATAGCCCGGATTGATGCATCTTGCTGGAAGCGCCGCCTAAGATATCAGTGATCATGAACCTCGACCTTTGCGGCATCGTTGTCGAGGCATCGCCCCTTTCTAAGCCGTTGTTATTATTCAAATTGTTATTCCGTGAATCTAGCCCGTTGGATAGACGTTCCATTGCCACGCCGTTTCGATCGACAATGCTCTCCAGCCGATGCGCCTCCAGGCCCGACATCCTGCTGAGATTCAGACCGTTATTGGCCACGGCGACGCCACTGAGAGCGGCCACGTGGTGGTTCTGCTGATGATGGACCGTCATCACGGTAGACGCAGGTGGTTCCTTCGGGCTACGGGCACCTGTAGGTGCCTCTGTCGCCACCCCAGGACTCGCCCGGTATCCGGGAGACAGAATCTTGCCGACGGTGACGACGTAGCCTATCCCAGGAAGAGATCGTGCCCTCTCACTCTATTTCAACTGCACTTCACTGTATCCTTAGTAAACCCAATTTCTTTCACTCCTCTTCCCCTCTTACCCGTATAATTGGCACGTTGTTCGGCATTGTTTGATGTTCAATCTTAGATTTGTCGCGATCGAAGGATTGATTTTCCAATAAGAGGGTCAAGAAACTTCTTTTGTGACGAACATTCGTATTAGGAACATGAATACCCAGAGATCTCCAATAAAATTCGATCTTAAAGATTTAGAGATTTGTGTCCGACGTCGAAACTTTTAAATCGCCAAAATCCTGAAGGCGGTTTAGTGAATGAATCGAGGCGAAAATCTTGCAGAATAATCTGGAGTAAATGACGCGTAAGACAGATATTTGCGTCGCAATGTGTATGCACCTTGCACTTCCTCCCGCTCGCTCGATCGCTCCACCTTCGCTACCACCTTCTTCCCAGACGCAATTAAGGGGCCGCTCGGCTCGGCTCTCTGGTTAATTGCTAATTGGCCACTTAACATAATTGCCGCGCATAAGAGCGAAGCCGTCGGCCATTTCCGCTTTTCTTTTTCTCCTTTTCCTTGCTTGTTCAATTATTAATTATTTTTATATAAGACTTTTGTAGCGTGTTCTCCTCTCACTTTTGCACGATTACGCGCTCGGTGTGTTTATCTTACCAACGAAAGTAGAAATAAGTTTGAGACCGTTCGCTAATCAATTGTTTAACCATGAAATAGATGCAATACTTTAAAAGAAAAATTTCTAAACATTAACATATCCTTCGCACTAGATCACAGTTGTGCCTGATGAACGATCACGAGCAATCACTTGTATCAAAGTCCAATCAATCTAGCAACCACCACTCTGGTTTGATCTGTCTCGATCGCGTCCATTTGAGAGTCTATGTTTAGCCGGCTTATCGCGGTTGCCTGTCACGCATTCCAGAATTGATCATTCGACGGCGAAACTTTCATTAAGCTTACCGATTTCAAACCGATAATATAACAGTCTATCAGCACTGTTCCCTTTTGGACTGCACTGACTCACCTGACTCTTTGTTCACGTTTCGCAGCGTTATTCAACTATCCAGATCACTTTGATAGAACCGAGTCAAATTTTAACAAATGTTTGCAAATTGAATATTCGTCGCGACAAAGATTCTCGAACGGCAACGCCTTCCGGTTAGCGGATTAGATAATCACGAGCGTGCAATTCCGAGAGAAAGATGCGAAATCCTGATCTTCGCCGGACGAAGAATCGCTCCGATCGGTCTGGCTAGGACTGAGAACGTAGTCGTACACGCGAAACGTGCGTGTGCATCGAGTTGCCACGACTGATCTGCCTATACTGAGGACGGCAGGCACCTCCGCTCGTTACTGGGCGGCCATATCGAGATTCTGACACGCCCCTAGATAGCCCTACCACTGATACTTCCAGGCCAATCCCGCTCGTTGCCGTTAAGCATCCCGCCAATCCTGGCTGAAGCAACCTCGGCGCCTCCGCTATGTGCCACGGCTACGCCCAAGTAATTTGAAATGTGTTTCAGCGGTAATTCGATATAAAATTGTAGTTAATATCTTTCATTATAGTCCGGATGGAGGGAAAGGGGGCGCCCAAGCTCCTCGCGCGGAAGACGACGATGGTGGGAGGCATAGGAGTAGTGGCAGGGGACTGTACGGGGAAAGAGGGAAGGGAATGAAGCAGGGTGGAGCGGGCGGTGATACTGGTCTCCCACTTCCAGTTCGTTCTCCTCGAGATGGAACAGCGAAGCGGATCGTCGAGAGAACGATGAGAGAGGGAAGGGAGAAGGAGAGAGTCCAGCGAGACCTAGCTGGAAGGGGTGAAGTGCCATCGAAACGGAGAAGGGTGGTCCCAGCTCCGCGAACTTACTCCACGAATTTACGAATTCACGAGGACGAACGAACGAGCGAACTTGGGAGTCCGGGTGAGCGAGCGTCGTGTTTTTTGCTACGTGAACTTTTTTTTTGCCCTGTCGTCGAAGCTCAAGAAAAGGCTCGTTAAGCATATCAAAGAAGCACGTTGATTAATCTGAACTGTGTATTACTAATGTCGCAAGGTGACGTTGAGCGTTAAATTGTGAAATAATACAGTCAATCAGAATAATGTCGACATACACACACACACACACACACACACACACACACACACACACACACACACACATATGTATAAATGGTGAACTAAATTACTGGTAAGATGACGATTATTCCTGTAATAGATCGAAATCTTTAAAAGTGATGTGACTCATGTATCTCATTGCAATTAATGATAATTTGTTATCGCGAATAAATTTACATGATATATGCGTATATATGTATAATGAGTGAATTTTTAAATTTTTTATAAAAAAACGAATATCTGGATAAAATCGGATACTGCAATTGTTTATTTAAAGCCATTTTTTTCACGACTTACGTGCAGGAAGGAAAAAAGATTTGTGTATAAAAAGAAAATAAATAGTACGTATTATTGTTACATTATTTATATATAAACAATCGAATTAAAATCATAATTGTTTGTTCGTTTTTTAAAACATATTTAAAAATAACAATCAATTGCTTTTCAATCTCTGATTTACTCAAATATTAGGGGAGAATTAATCTACTCCAATGGATATATATATATATATATATTTATCGGATTCGAGTATCGACATAAAACACTCAATAAAAATATGAAATGCTTGTCAATGAAATGTGTAACACGAAAATACAATTCATGATAGTTATACAAGTATATTGGAGCAATTATTTTGACATCAATAGAATCGAATCGAAATGAAATTAAATTCGATAAAGTTGCAAGAATGATAGAAATTAGGGATGTATAACATTATTTAATTATAGAAGACCATGGTTAGTGTAGATACGATACCATAAATACACGCAAACACATAAAAAAATAATTATTCTAAAATAATAGACTGCTGAAAATTATCTACTATTAATTGAGTTATGTACTTAAAATAAAATAAAATAGATTTAATATGCAATAGTTACGTTAATATATTGCAAAATATACAATAACAAAAATTTGTGAATTTATAATTAAATGC
>NW_017259576.1:2176503-2178060 GCF_001594045.1 Atta colombica | reverse complement strand
TATATACTATATATATATTCTATATATATGTGTGTGTGCGTGTGTGCGTGCGCGCGCGCGCGCGCGCGTGTGTGTGTGTGTGTGTGTAACGTAGTTTAAATTTGTTTAATTTACGTTAACCGTTCCTTTCTAATTTAGAATTATCATTTATCGATTCTATGACAATTTTACATCAATTAGCAAATAAAAAAATCGTTTCCATAGAGTCGGTTTGTAGGACAGCTCATTTCTGTGAAAGAAATTAACGGAGCCTGTAATGCGATCATCAAAGCGTGACTCAACACGAAAGCCGGTGACTCGTAAGAAAATGCGCGCGGCTAATTTTTTCACCTTTTATTTTACATATACCTTTACACGCGTTGCCCCCTTCGCGGATAAGGCGAACAAGCGTATTCGTGTTACACGGGTCGCGCCTGAGAGGTGATGCGTTCGTACATACACGTCTCATTAATTAAACATGAGAATTAGCCACGAGTGTCGCACCCATGGGGCAATGAAAAGTTAATGTCATTAAAGGGCACACTTATCGCTCGATAATTGGCTTACTGAAGTTCTATGGAAAGATGCGCGAATGCAATTCGAACATGTAAGAAAACAACGATACTAATTATCAGAAAAAACAACTTTTGTATTAATAGGGACGTCTGCTTTAATAGTAGTGTCTAAATATTCTTGATGTAAACTTATGAATATATAAAGTAAGGTCGATTTATGATAAAATTATGACAATCTTGAAGGAATTAACATGTATAAATATTAGCGTGTCGGATGCACGCAATTCTGAATTATGTAAGATATATTAAAAACAGACAATCTCTTGCAATTTAGATTTATTATGTTTATTTTTTTCTTTTAAAAGAAGCGTAACATAAAATCTTTCTTAAATTAAATGTAATTATTAAAGCACAGATGTATTTTTGCATAAAACGGATATTATTATGAGTAATTTTTCTTATTTATTTATTCCATCAATATTATATTTTTTTATATTCTAAAAGTGAAAAGAATTAACGTTTCGTATTAAATGTTTTTAATTATAATATCTACATAAAATATATAAAACAGAGAAAAAAATAAAATTGCGAGACAAGATAATTTATACGGAATAATGTACCGTTTAATGAAAATGAGAAGTTAATGTCGTTAAAATGCATCATTCCGACATTTCCGACTTTAGTCAGAAATCTCGAGGAAAATTTCTTTGAGGCTCTTTGACACTTTTTAACACGGAAAGCACCTCGAAGACATTAATATGGATATATCGCTCTAATACCCGGACAAGTAATATCCACGTGTACGTCATTAAATTTACATGAGGATGTGACTTGAGTCTTGCGATCCGGTCAGGAACACGAAGTGAAAAGTTAAGAGCGTTAAAATGCTCCTATCAACGTACCAATTAAGCCTCATAAATCCGAGACCTTTGGCTGGACCTTAATGACATTTTTCAGTCACTTTGAAACAATGTATAACTTAAGCTCAACATATTCAGGAAAAATTTCCGTAATCTAAACACTACCTTATCTGCTCTTTCCCCCATTTTCAAAGCTTTATAAA
>NW_017259576.1:2174873-2176403 GCF_001594045.1 Atta colombica | reverse complement strand
TATATATTATGATAAGAGTAAATATAATTTTTAATTGATATGATTTTTTTATATATATCTTTTATAAAAGAAGCCGATCTGGGGGATATTTATTTTAATCTTAAGTAAGCTTAACTACATTATACTATTTTGCTGAAGAAACCAATTAATTAAAAATATATATCATTATTATACAAAATATTCGCGAAATACATTTTCAGTTAAGCAATCGGAATTATTCGGAAAATAAAGATTGCATAGAACGGAGCCAGAATACAAATAAATTTGTTATCGGCTATCTTTAATCGATTAGTCCTTACGTTCGCTTCGATGAATTAAAGTCGCTAATGTAATGAGACAGCGCAACATCGATGCTCAACTTACTTTACAGTCCAGCTTTTAGCAGCTGCCGTTAGAAACAGACATTCGTACGATCGAAGAACCCGAGGCGAATATATACACGATAAAAGACTTGAAATTAACGACCCTTTAAAACGCTCATAAAATTCGACCAGATAAGAATCCTTCCACTTGCTCCGGCGTCTCCACGCCGTATCGTCCGCTACGCATGACACATACTTGCGACACAAATTACTCCCACACACAACCGCGAAAATATAAACGCAACCTTTCATTTGTTAACCAACGTCAACGAATAAGACGCGAGCTATTTTTTTTATGTCGCATCATACTTTTTATTTATCGAATGAATTTTATGTATGATTAAAGTAATTTAATCGTAGAAAACTCTAACATGGATCTAGGAATAAAAGTAATTAGGAGACAGCAACGAAAAAATGGAAAATTCTATATATGACAACAATCAGTCATTAAAAAGCTTCATCTTTAAAATAATTGTTTAAAATAATTTTTATTTTTGTAAGATATCTTTCACAAAAGAGGGATCAGAACCAAGAAATTTTTCAACAATTCTATTTTTTATATTATAAATTTATATTCTTCTGTATCATTCTGTGAATAACATTGAATATTTATAATAATGATCGTAATAAATGATAATTATCATCCATTGAAGAGCTTTGTTTTGAGTTAAAATATTTTTTAAATATAAATTATTTTTCTAAAATATTTTTTATTTTTACAAAATATTGATTTGATATCTTTCACGGAAGAAACAAATGCAGAAAATTTTTCATCAATTCATCCATTTTTCTATAAATAATTTTCAATATCTTTGCAAATTATTTAACAATATGATATCTTAAATGATTTTTATCTAAACATAGGCAATATTGAATATTTAATGATGTATATTTTCTCGTACACTATCATGTTTTTTAGCAAGATTTACATACTCTGTTTGCTAGCATATGGACTCTCTAAAGGTTATTACGTAAAAAAGTTTTTTCTTTTTAGTCGTAATTATAAAGGTGTAAGTAAATCGACTAATCACAATCAAAATTGCGATTTTAAAACGCTCAATGCATTTTAAAACGCTCAATTAGTTGGTCGATATGTTTACGATCTTAAGGCCTATCCAGAAAACTTGCATATAACTATATATATATGTGTGTGTGTGTGTGTGTGTGT
>NW_017259576.1:2171819-2174773 GCF_001594045.1 Atta colombica | reverse complement strand
CATATTTTTATTAATTTTACTATATGCAGTCGTTTAATAAAGGTTGGATATATATATATATATGTGCGTGCGTGCGTGTGTGTGTGTATGTGTGTGTGTGTGTATGTGTGTGTGCTGTGCGTGTACAATATTTACTAATGGCGTACATTGACCATGTTATCTGGAGCTCTGCCTTTAGAACACACCTAAACTGCAATTGAATAATTTTCTTTATGCATGCAATTTTCTTTATGCGGCTGTCTATGCAAATTTATCAAGACAAATTCTTATAATTATGACTAAAATTTTTTTTACATATGATGATCTTAAGGATTACGAAATTATTTTACATTTCAAAGACCGAACTTAAAATAAATTAATATAATCGAACTTCTTACGCAACAGCGACAACAGCATTGAATGGTGCGTACACATCACGGCGAATACTATGAGAATGGATTGTCGGTCGTGTGTACCGGCAAAGTGAACGTGAGCAAACACGTCAACGGGGCGCGCTCGCGCGCGTACGCGCCTGGCACACGCACGCGGTAGACCTCATACCGTGTCCAATGCATATTCATACGGCCATACATTATATCGCGCGATGTACAGCTCGGGGGCCGTAGCTGATCTTAGATTAAGGTAAACGCCGGTTAAGTTAACGGCTAAACTTCTATAAGTCGGGAGCCGCTCGCATGCGCATCGTGTCGCGCAAAACTCTGAGGCCGCCTTCCTCCGCGAGCGTGATCGTTTCCCGTTCTCCTCTCATCTCTGTCGCGTTGCCGTCGTGTCGTCTCGATTATTTCCTTAACGAGTGTCAATAAAAGCGTATGTAATCCATCGAAAATATATAATTTAGATCCGGTTACACTAACGTTACCCGGTTACTCTAATTTTAAGCGAGACTTAAAACTTTCTTTGTCCTCTTTTTGGTTTTAAAACAAAATAAAGAGAGTTTTAAGTTTCACTTAAAATCAAAGTAACGTTGGTGCAGATTTTATTCTTATAATCGAAAAAAAAACAGAAAAAAATATGCGCGCGCGCGTATGTTAGAATTTATTAACATTAAATTATGTTAATAGAAATGGTCTTAAAATTCGATCATGAATATCAGCTTAAGACATCTTTTAGACATATTTTATACGGTTCTCGCAAAGATGTCTTTAAGATGTCTTATAAAATGTCTTATGTTTTAATTTTGTATAATTGTTTAGGTTACGTCGCTGTTTGCAGATATTCATAATAACGTTCAATGAACGTTTAAGAAATCTACATTATATTATAATAATTACTTATTTTTATATAGGCAACAATGAATATATGATCCTTGATAACGTGAGACCATCGTTTTCTGTGTATAAAAAACCTTGCTTTCTGAAGATACTTGTACTTACGAGGCCTGTATTCATACTCGTGTATTTCCAACACTTTTAAGCTTAGACGTGTCGAGAACTTCATGTACGTGCAGTGTACTTACATCTTTGTGTACCAACTATGCCGCATAAGAGGCTTATACACATGAAATCGTTGCACATATGAGACTAGTGAGACCGTTGTGTTTACGAGGCTTGAGACGATCGTCTAGTTTCCCTCACGGCAAAGCCGCCCGATGCGCTCGCGCGCATTTTTGCTCATCGTCGGTGCGTACGCGGGCCCGCTTAGCAACCCGATCTGATCTTGCGTTTGTTATGCTAAGTGCTCATTAAGATCGTAATGCGTTCTCACGGATAGGACAGCGGAAATTTGGCGCACGAGAAAGGAACCGTAACGTTCCGGTCGAAGGTTAATCGAGAAGTCTTAGCGACGTCCATCAGAAACGAGAATAGAAAATCCTTTCTAATATCGATATAAATGCTTAGTTTAATTAAACTAAGGATCGTATTCACATCTCACTTTTATCAATAAGTATGTTCATTTATTTCTTGAGAAGATAGAAAATCATATTTTAATGCGAATTATGTATGTATATAAAAATGCACGCACGATAAAAACAAAGTATGACTACGGATTTAATTGCAAGTTTCGAGGACTGTTTATTTCAATTGTAATGTGTAATTAAATAATATAATGTAATTAAATATAAATAATTTATACTTGTTTTTAATTTAAAAAAAAAATAATATATAAATAAAAAGACTTCTCACTTTTATAATTATATAATCTTATAAAACATTTTACAAAATACTTTATATAAGATTGATGAAATCATACAAAATTATAATAGTTATTATTATTAAACAACAAACACATGTTAATATTAATAGATAATAAATAATAATATGAATTTATAATAGTTATTAATAGAATAAATAAATAATAATAACCCCTTAATGAGAGAATTATAATTAGAGAAAAAATAAATATTAATAAATAAAAAAATAATATGGATATCATAATAAAGAAACAATTACTAAAATGATTTTTAATAACGTTGCATATTTGTAATGCAAATTAATGTAAATAAGTTCGAGACACATAGATGATTGAAGTGCTACTTTATACCTCCGTAATTAAGTAAGTTCCATAATTAGCAATTCCGTAAGGAACGAATTATCGAATGGAAAGTCATCGACCAATTAAGGAGGGCATAGCTGGTCGATTTGTTAATATCTTTTGCGTCAACTCATTATGCACGGATCGCGCAAGACATTCAAGTTTCTATGAAGCGGCGTGCATGAGAAATTAATTAAGTCCTGTATAAAAAGGATGGATGGTAGAAAGAACTTCTAAAGCGGACGTTGCTCAAAGCGCATTTCTAAATCGACAATTTGCCGTCGTGGTTGACGAAATAGATTGTTAACATTCTATCTACATTCAAATATACCAAGAACTTATGAAATATATTAGCATATTACAAAAAAGAGTTAGCTATTAACAAAATAATGGATACATTAGTTGAATTTTTATTAGATTTTTCATTACAATGATATTATATAACAATAATAATTATTACTAATATATAATATATAATATAA
>NW_017259576.1:2153437-2171719 GCF_001594045.1 Atta colombica | reverse complement strand
AATATATAATATAATTAATATTTAAGAATTTAATTTGATATTATTTTAACAAAAATATAAATTTATGATATTTTATATTTAGTATAACATTAAAACAGTTTGCAAATGCAAATGCAAAAGTTGAAAATTAGTACGTATGAAATAAATTTTTTTCTGCAGAAAACTGGTTGAAATTTTATAATTCAATTCATAACAACATTAATTTGATTAAAAAGTCTTTGCATAATTAAATTGTACCAAAATATTTTATTCGAATATTTTTTATTTATTTTGAATACAATATATAATTTCAGTGCTTCAGTATCCAAGGATTATAAGTATCTTTCTCGATTTGTCACAGTGCGATTTGCAATAGTTACTGCAGGATGACACTCGCGAATTATCCATTCCCGAAGAGATCGGATTTCGTCTAAAAGCCTCCATTACGGGCAATTTGCATTGATAGCGAGCAAGCGCCTTGAAACCCAGCTAAAGGCCACTTTGCGACATTACATTTTCAGTTTCGCAGACAGGAACTTTATCACAATTAACACCCTTTAAAGAATTCTAACTTACGAGTAAAATGTCTATGTATGGATAGATGAGAATCTTGGGGTTATATTAAAAAAATTTTTTAATAGTTTTAATTCTGTACGCACACTAATACTTATTAATCATGCTCAAAATGATAATTTAACCAAATCGATAAGTAAATTTGCTTTCTATCGGAACTAATGTAATTATAATTATCTCATTAAGACAGAAAAAGAAAATAATAATTATATATATATAAAATATATAAAATAAAAATATATCAATATATAAAATTTAAAAAAATTATTAATTATTTAAATATATTTTTTAACATTGCATGTAAAATCATGAAGTTAGAGAAACGAGTTTTATTCATTTATTAAGTCAAACGTTGCTATTTATGCAATCAAATTCTTCCACGACGGAATTTATTATTGATTAATTCATGTTGGTTCTGTGCCAAAGTTAATCATTGAACGATCTTTTCCAAGAGTGACATTTTTCCCTTCGTTCCCGTTTCAATCACAACATTCGGCGTTATACTCGTTAAAACGTAGTATGTAGGTGGTAGAAAAAAAGCGTTTCCGCGTAATGGCGGCAGTTTTCTATAGCAATTAAGATAATATTTGCATTCGAGGGTTGTGATTTCCTGCAGGTGTTTCGATCGTTGAGGGTTGCAGGCCTCGTTAGATATAGCGTGTGTCCTGTCCGTTACGTACACCAGCATTCTCTCGTGTTGATTATTAAGTCTTACATAAGCGTAGATTAAACGAGCATTTTCCAATTTTTGTAAATTTATGAATTTCAAATTGTCACTTTAGTAATAACTTGAGACTTAGAGTATTAATTCACAAAAAAAGGATAATTTTATTCTTAAAATGTTATTAAATGATATTAATAATTTTTAAAAAGTAATATTTACATATAAAATATTATATTATTAAAAATGTGAAAATTATTATAAAATTATTATAAAAATATTAGTTAAACATTAATGTAAATAAATTTATTTGCAAAATAATATCAATAAAAATTAGAAAAATTGTATATAAAAATATATTTAAAAAAATAGTAAGACATAAAATGTCGTAATCTGTTTAAATTGAAGAAAATAGATTATTAAATTTACTCTATAAAATTCAGAAGTCATACGCCAATGCACTTTGTTCACACATCCACATGCTGCTCTCCTCTCTCTTTTTCGTCGTGCATTACGGAACGTTCGACATAGAGAGACATGCGAGTACAAGCGGCACGTATGACACATCGAGGGGGTTCTTATGCATGTACGTGCACGAGGAGGGTGCTCTCCTAGGGGGTGAGAATTAGTGCGGCGAAAGGCCAAGCGAGGGAAGTGGACGATGGTAGGGATGAAGGTGCCGCTATTAGATCTTTCTCATGCTGATAAAACTGTATAATGGACTTAATCGCTTTGCGCCTAGCCCCCGGCTAAATTTTCGTTATTTTTCATGGGTCTCCGACTACAGCCTGCAGTCCGGTTATCACCATGGCGGATCTACTCCCGTTTTTCGCTCTCTTTCCCTCGTCTCGCGTCCGCCTCCGCTCCGTTCTGTCTCATTCGCGGCCCTTTGTTCTTCACCCGCAAATTCATTGATCCTGCGGGACGTGGAACACGCACATCCGGCTGATACCGGTGCCGAACTCGTCGACAAGTATGTCGCATTTGCAAACGTACTTTGGTCGGCGTAGCGACCTTACATTTTACTACTTGAAACTCCATCCGTCGGAACATTTTATCCTACTTCGTTCGAGTATAAAAATTGTAATCGTATAAATTTTATAGTAATTATATATTTTATACATTATATTTATATTTAAAATATATGAAGTTACTATAAAATCATTTGAAAGTTAAAGTTAGATTAACTTAACAAATCTCACCCCTTTTTAAGAAAAAAAAACAACACGCAGACTAACCATCATATATACCATTTAAAAATATTACATTAATATTATACTAAATGTATTATTATTTCTAATAATTAACAAACGATTCAAAAGTTTCCCTTAAGAGGCTTCCACAGCCTTTCAAATTCCAAGCGAACATTCTGTGCACTTACGCGATAATTCGCAGCTGACCTTTAATAGTTCAGTTCAACTGGAAGAAACGAAAATAGAAAGGTAGAGATACGTTGTAACTTCTAGATGTGGCGATAACCGGCGAAGCGAGCACGATGTTATACTTCTGAAAACCTTGATCTGTTCGTACGCGCGGGTAGATTCCTTGAATTCGACGATCATTTCCCGGTGCACGATCGTGTACAATTTCCTGTGGTTTCACGGATCGTCCGAGTAACTCCTTCCGCCCCTATCCCCATCGTTTCTACGCCCGGGCAAAATATACGGAACGGTGCGGTGTGCTCGAATAGCCAATCGAGGAATCCCGAGTTTCCCTCCTGAATCGAACAACCGGCAATTTGCATGTTATACCATTCGATGGCGCCCGAGACCGCTTTTTAAGGCAGTTACGACCATTATTGTAATGCTCGAGGTCGTGCGAGTCAATGCCAAGAAATCGGCGTATACGAATCTGCATCCAAGGGATCGCCACGGGATCGATCGTAAAGTCCGATTCGGTTCTGGAATTAGAACGTACAAAGCGGCGGGTCGATCGTGCAACGTTTAAAGTTAAATAAAAACGAGAAACTCGTAATCGAACGCTTCACGAAGAGAAAAATCCAAATAAAGAGATCAGAACCGATATTGCGTATTTCAGAGTTATTTTTATCGTCGAAGCATTAAAATCCCCATGACATATAACGATACATCAGCTAGAGTGTGATGAAAATAATTCTAATATTCAGCAAAGAGATCGAATGATATCAAATAAATATGATCTAATGATGTTGCTTAAGCGAATCACGCTGATGTGTGCATCCACTCTATTTATGTCCTGAGAGGTATATACTCATCCGAAGAAAAAAAGCGGAGAAGTTCCGTTAAAAATATCAGCCCAAGTCGTTATCCTTTTGTACACGCGTTGATGGATCACGACGAAGCACGACAGTTCAATCCCACACATGCAGAGACAAAGTGTGAGTTTTGGCGTTACGCATCGAACCTGGCGAGTATTTCCCAAGGGCTTGTCTTACTAGGAGTTACCTCACGTAAGCAGCCCCGGAGTCTCGGCGCTGGCTTTAGTTACCCGGCATTACTTGTCTCGCTCTCGTAGGTATTAGATTACTTTATAGGCGTATCACTGCACGCACCTATGCGGCACATATATCGGTATGCACGAGCAGCGAGCTAGATACGTGTAAACCAGTTACGTGCACGCATTTCCCAAGCGCTCGTTTTGCTACTAGTTACAACAGGTAAGCAGCCACCGTGTATGCCTCTGTATTAGTTTTAGTCATCCGAAATTGCTTGCGTCGTTCTTGTAACGACGAATATATATATTGTGCACGCGTATGCGTTAATCCTCCACGGAGTAAAGATGCTTTCAAGTCAAGTTCTCTCTCTCTCTCTCTCTCTCTCTCTCTCTCTCATGCACACACACATTATCCCAATATAACTTCTAGCAGTGTCAAAAATATGAACAAGTACAATTTTTATCACAAATACATACAATATCAGAGATAGAAATATATGCCTAAGTA
Organism: Atta colombica; assembly: GCF_001594045.1. NCBI lineage: Eukaryota > Metazoa > Arthropoda > Insecta > Hymenoptera > Formicidae > Atta > Atta colombica. The sequence continues at coordinate 2,167,586 of NW_017259576.1, read as the reverse complement.
GTAGTCATCTCAAGCGATATTAATTCCACGCAGGAAAGGAATCATACATAAATTATCTATAAATAATGTAAATAAATTGTTATGTCGTACATGATTACCAACTATTATGCTGATTATGCATACATCTACATATACTGTCGCTTAAAAGTATGTATTTGTCCTTTCTATCTTTCTTAATTAAATGAAGAAAAGTATCAGCTTCAGTCTTTTCTCCTAATCTTGTACTTAAATGTATACTTAATAATAATCTTTAATAACTTAAAATTTTACATTCTACAATACATATTGCTCTCTCATTTCGAACGAGTGAAATAACTAAAAAAATTAAATTTTTCTAAATAGGAGAAAACATATTTTTCAACTCAACAAAAATTGATCAAATAATATCTACAAAAATTGATCAAATAATATCTACAAAAAAAAAATTCTTAATGACACAAGCAAATGTTTTTGTCTTTTTCATATTTTATAATCTTTAAAAAATCATTTTTCTTAAATTGTGGCAATTTATTATAAAGTTAAATTAATTTTTTTTTGATGATTGATAAGCTAATATTTAAATAAAAAATATTTAATTCATTTCAATAACTCATCATCATCATGTTTTTTTAATTCTGTTATTAATATGTTTTTAATATGTAAAATGAATAATATTATAGAATTAGAATAGAATTTATAAACACAGATATTTACAAAAAAGACTTTTTTTCTGAAGTTTATAAAAATTTGGCTAGATATAGATCTGAAAATAAATTTTGTTGGACTATTAAAATAATTATGTAGGACATTCAAATTCATTACTAGAACGTCAAAACTTTTTGCAGTATTACTTATTATGCTTGAGTTTCTTACATGATTATTTTAATAGTCTAACAAAGTTATTTTCAAATCTGTATCTACTTAAATTTTTAAATACTTCAAATCACTTTCCATATAAATGTGGCAAACTATGCTTACTAAATACATCCATTGTTAACGTAAATTCCAATCTTCGACTTGGTTTGTAGATTAACTCATTAACATACTCGTTACTGTAAAAGACCCAGGCCAAAGACAAGTCCCGACGTCTTTATCTAAAAAACGAAGTAGAAGAGCAAGGTGACGAGGTGCTAAGTGTATCTGAGAAGTTCCTTTGCAAATGCCAAACGTACGAGATGCATACACTTGCCAACAGCCCGTTTTGCCGGGAGTTGCTCTTCGCGTAAACAGAACCAAGTTTCAGCTATTACAGTCGAGTCGTTTGAGGTTCCATAGAAGACATAGAAGACTTCTCCTTTTACTTCGGATAGACCCTTTCGTGCTCTCGTCTTCTGGGTTCCGTATTTGCGTCGCTAGTTGGCTTCGAGCTCATTAGCATAGAAACAGCGGTAAACTCGCGGCTAGCTTACCGACCTAACAGCGTGTAAAATAACCGCTAAGTTGTCAAGACAATGCTCCTACTACGCTGGCAAACACCCCAAGTCTAAACAGCACCGCGGACTAAGTCCTCCGGCGAATTACTTCCTCCGTTGCACCATTGTCCGCTGAGGAGCGAAACGTCATCATATTTCCGGTGCGGCGCCGCTCCCTCTTTGGCTATCTTTTCTTGAAAAGGAGAAATTAAGATGATGTTTCAAACACGCTTAATCATGTCAATAATATTCGGCGTTAAAATGATTTTTTTTAATTGATTTTATTTTCGATATTTAATAAAATAGAAGCATTTATTCTATTTTCCGTTCTTATAAAGTGATTCTAAGCATCGATGATTTTTTTCGAAGATTTTTTTTAAAGATATATGTTAGTTTAAAGCGCAATCTTTCTTGGATGAGATCTAATGATAAAATTGGAATAATGTCGCTCGTCACAAAATGAAACCAATAGAAACACTAATAAGCTCAAAATCGGTCTTTTGACCGCTAATGGCGGTTATCCCAACAGTTGATTGTTCTAAACCGTCGAAACATAATCGTTGGAGACGATTTTTCTGTCTTTTCGTCGTACGCTAACGATTCTCTCGCACGCATAACGTTTAATCGGAGGCATATGTCATATTTTTGCTCGTTAACTCATGGTATGCATCAAACAATGTAAGATACACACACATACACACACACACACACACACATACACACACACACACACACACACAGAGCGCAAGATTTTTAAATAAAAGTTAAACATGATATATTTGCTATAAACAATGCAAGATATTTTAAAAAGAGATATAAATATTTTGCTAAAAAATTCTGTAAATAATTTTTAATAAAAAATACTATATACTTTTTAATAAAAAAGAACTAGGAAAGTTATGTTTCTTAATCCTAATTGTACACCTTTATGATTTATATATGTGATCATCACACAGGGATTGGAAGGATTCCATCTTCCAGCTTTTCAGTATAATGCTCGAAAACATATTACTTACCAACACAATGCTTACCACATTGTGATTAATATTATTTAATCTATCGTAAATGAAAAGTATGTCTATTTACTCAGATTATATATTATACTCAGAAATATACAGAAATAATAGTTTTGCTGAAGTATCTGAAAATATTTAGCTAATTATAGATCTAAAAATGATTCTATTCAAGATAATTATGCAGAATTAAACTGGTTGTTAAATAATAGAACATTAAAACTTTTTGCAACATTAACACCACTGCTTAAACATTTTATTATATATAATTATTTTGATGATTTAATATGCAATCATTTTTAGATCTATATCTAACTAAATTTTTAGACACATCAGCAAAATCGTTCTTTTTGTAATCTATAAGTATAAGAAGTATTGAAAAACATGACTCCTCTACTTACTAATTCTATCAATAATAAATTTTTGAAACTCTACTGGAGTCTCAAAGGCTTCAGAGTGTATAGGATTCATTATGAAAATAGAATTATTATGAAATCTGATGTTTAAATTGTGTAAAATATGAACGTAACTATTCATTATCATCTTGAACTAAATTGACTTAATGAACTAAAAGGAGCAAAAAATTACGTAAGAATTATTTCGTCTTCGTAGATTATAATATATGTAAATGAGAGATCCGTGCAAATTATGACGCGTTCACATCTAGATAATGATCGAGAATCAGATCTACGTCTTTCGATACGACACTGTTCACACAAAATCAACTCCGGAATCTAGAAACTGGTAAAGCATTCGCGTGTTACCTCTCGTCTCCGGGACACCCTGTACACTCACGCACACCGTATTGGTCGCCTTGATCGCTGGCGACCCTGGGACACGAGCGTAACACGCGATCTTCTTGTTAAGAACGTTATACGCCGTTAAAACCGACATAATATTGGCGTCGCCGGCGCGCAGTAGGTGTGCCGAAAATATTGGGGGCAAGAAAAAGGCCCACGCCGTGATTTATTGCCGGGTGGCGTTAATCGACGGCACGGGACTGTAGAAGCTCGAAATTTCGATGAGCGACGCGCTAGAAACGCTTTATTCAACCCCGAAGGTCGGGGATTTGCAATGAGGACGATCGACCAAATAATTGCAGCACGGCACAAGCATTTTTGTAAGCGTGATTTCAAAATAAGTATATGTTGCTATAGATACGTTCTCTTGTGCCTTTATATGCTGCCTGCGCTTTAAATGAATCGAGCATGCAGGATATTTCTTTTTATGTATATGAAGTTTTCGATTAATATAAAATTATCAGAATGATTGTGTTGAAAGTTTTTCGGCTTTCAGTCATATCTGAAATAAATTAAATTAAATTAATTTAATATAAGAATATATAATGTATTGGTAAAACATCCAACTTTGACCGTTCTTGGCGTATAAAATTTCTTTATCGTATAAAATTATCAGATAATATAAAAAAAAATTAATTCAATTGTTACAAGTTGCAGTTATATTTAAGATTGTATTGTATGATTAACACAAAACTCTCGTCGAATACATTTATATTTATTTTTGTTTTGAACTTATCAAATGCTATCTAACTTTTTGCATCGGCATATTATGGCATTAAACTGAGTCAAACGGTTATTCTAAGCAGGAATAGAAAATAGCAACTTCACGATTGTGTATTTTATTGCCGTTATTTTATTATAGAATATTTTCTCATATTCATTATCATGGAATATTTTTCAAGTAATTACCATCGATAATGTGCGGAATATGCGTGTCAGTTCTGACGTCGGTCGTCATTGTTGCGATTTTTCTGGTGCGCAGCATCGTGCGCATTTTTTTACAGGTTACATTGCATTAATGCAGATTACCGTAAGTATTATGATAATTAATGTTAATTCTGCGCACTCGTTACTAATGTACGTCTTGACGAGTTTTCATGCGCAACTAGGTCGCATGAAATTGTCAAAAGTTCCCGTGTGCGCTTGTAAAATCGTATCCGTCGACATAACGGCAACGTATAAATACCCGAAATCGGACGATCGCGCGATTGTTAGGATTTCGCGCTCCCGTTGCGGCGCGATTCAGAATAATGCCAGATGAACGGAAGCGCGGAATAAAAGATGAGCGAATTAAATTCTCTATACACGCCAACAAAAAAGACCGGGAATGCATCTCGCGTGTTCTTTGTTATCTTTTCACGCGATATTTACACTGTATCAATTTTACTGATTTTATCGTAGATCGTAGTTTTTCTTAAAGCTCACGCTGTGTATCTTTGTATTACTTACAGATAGTTTCGCGAGTGCTATATAAATAATTACGACTGAATTCAATACAAACTGTTCTCCATTTTTTTTTCACGCTAATTGTATTCTGAAACGTCTCGATTTAATTTTAATAACAAATTTATTGATTAACTTTGAGACACTTAATTACAGGGAGATAATAATAAAAAATATAATTTCAAATATGACATTGTTAAGAATATTGCTGTTCCTTATTTCAAAAGTGACACAACTAAATTAAGTTTCCCAGAAAAGAGAAACTCTATTTTTCAATTTGGTAAAAAATTTTTGACTATTCAAATTATCAACAAAAAAAATATATTCAGAAAAATATATTAAGGACATAATAAATATCATTTTTATCAATTTTGTTTTATAAAAAAGAAATTTTTTTTTTATTTGTGATGATATTGACGATTTTTTATGAAATTAAGTTAATTTACTTTTAATGATTAATAGGAGTTTATTTTTAACTTTATGAGATAATAACTCGAAAATCGTATTTTTTAGTTGTGTCACTTTTGAAGTAAGGAAGTGATATATGAATATAATACAATATAATATATAATACAATATAAAATTAATGTATAATGTAATATAAAATAATATATGCAAAAATATGTTCATGAAAAAACTGAAAAGATTTCGAAAATGAATAAAAATATAACGGGATTTAATAACATTTTAAATTAGATATAAAACATTCTAGAAATTTAAAATAATTAAGGAGAAAAGTAGAAAAAAAGAAAGCGGATTCTTGGAAACTCTCTTCATTCTTCAGGACAAAATATCAAGTGAAGAATTAAGGAATCTTGTAAAGTAATTAAGACAGTCTTTTTAATCGCGATTCGTCGACCTCCTTCCTCTTTTTGTATCACGCGATACTTTGTTACGTACCTTAACATTTTTTATTACTTTCGGTCGACGGCGAAACACACTCACGACTTCCTGCGAGATAGTATCGCGCTGAGTTATCATTAGGTGAATCCTTGGTTGGGAGGAATTTTCTGTGTCCTGATGTACATGCGCGACTCGTTTAATCGTGCCAATTATAGATTTGTGTACAGTTTCTATTATAAAATAAGAGTGTTTCCCAGAAACACGCAAATATAGATTATTTAGATTATTTAGAATATACATATACATATATTGCTCTACTATGGAAATACGATATATTAAAATATCTTAAACTCCTACAATTAATAAAATGTTACGAAACAGTAGATTCCGGATTTTGCTTTTGAACATAAATACTATGTATAGAAAATAGAAAATTAAAATATATCAGAGAAATTTAGTTCTAAAACGTACCAATATTTAATTTTTAAATATTGGTACGTTTCAGAACTAAACTTACAGTATTTTTAATATTTTTTCGCAATTTTTTCGAAATTTGATTAAAATTTTTTATTATTGAATTAAATTTTTTGTAATGATATTTATTGTTTAAATTTTTTTATTTTATAAAATTTTTTTTATTAAATTAGAACATCTTGTAAAATTAAGCGGAATCGCAAACAATAACATTTTGTAATTGTTGTCCCCCCCCTCCCTTCTCTCTCTCTCTCTCTCTCTCTCTCTCTCTCTCTCTTTCCTTCTCTCTTTTTCTAACGGTAATATGGTATTCTGACACAAACGCTAAAGAGAAGTCTTTTTTCTGTCGCTCTCGACAGGAGAGTCGCCACCTTTCCGTCTCGAATCCTTCCTCCTTTACGATATGCAATTAAATCAATTACCGCGATCGCCGGAGAAATGAACGCGCGGGAGTTACGTAAAGTAATTGGACGCCTCCACTATGTGTGCGCGGATTTCCTAAAACGATAATTAACGAGTTATTAAGCGTCGGCTATCTTACCGTCGACGGTACTCATCATTATCCACGTTTCACACGAGCACCGAGTGAAATCTGCAGCGATGAGCCGAAGATAGGAGAGCACGTACACACGCATACACACGCTCGACGCAACGCACACGCACAAGGTACCATAAATACAGGAATAACATAGGAGCAAACTTACGTTATAATATAAAAACTGAACTTCTAGATTCCAATCGATCATCAAGCGAATTTGATACATGTCTTCTAGAAATATTTGAAATATTTTAACACGCCCTAAAATTATTAAGAATTTTATATTTACGTGAAATATAGGAAAAAAGTATCTTCTAACATTTTTCTGCTTAGCTATGTTTGCATTGCTGACACTAAAAAAATATTGTTGATTGTAGATCCCGGAAGATTATTATTCGTTCCTGCGTAAGTCGCGCATAATGCACTTAATGGTGCGTCAGGTAGTGTACGAGAGTGAGAGAGTGCGTGAGATCCTTTGAGGCGTGAGCGACTACGTGTGGATGGACCTTAAAGACAGGATGCAATTACACAGAGTCTTAAGTGTTATCGTTAAAGTAAAAATGCACCTCTCATAAGTCGCGGCTCTCATTGTCAGCTTGCCTCAAGACATTTTACTTTTTAAATTAGATCGCTGCACGCGCACACTGATTCGGTCGACCGCGTAATTAAGGAAGAACTTCTGTCTCAAAATTAATAAGGCATTATTAATTCTTATCAAGATATTCTAAATGCTTTTAGCCAAATTTCTATAAAACTGTTTTAAATAATTTTTATTCTCGATATTCAAATGTTTTCATTGTGGTGACAATATTTATTTCTATAAATTAATATCAAAATTTGTTTTATGTAAATTAAAAAAAAACAAATTTATAAGAAAAAAATAAGATTTTTTAAAATATTTTTATTTTGCATTAAAGTTTATTTAACTTTCTTTTTTTACTAAAGAAAATAGCATGTAAGAAAAAAATTTCGCAAAATATTTTGATTCAAAGATAATAAAGGAATAAAGTCTGGCAATTGACGATGAAATTACTTCTTCGTGCGAAATGTATTTTTTTTGTTCTAGGAATTTAAATCTATCGGATTTGTAATTACGTTTAATACAATCATGCGTTCTTCGCGGTGTATTCCTCTGTGTAATTACAAAGACGCTGATGATGTAGTTTTGTAACGCATACATCAAACGTGTGATCTTCCTAGCGAGGCTAGAAACCTCTTAACCGCCTGGAAACGCTCAATCAACGTTGTTCCGAGGTTGAGAACCCCGAAGCTGGTAATTAGCGTTATGAAGCTCGCTGCTTACCGGCGATGACTCTTAGATAAGGCGGACTTGTTACATTACGTACGTTCGGCACGCCACTATGCGAAGCTACAGCACGTGAAAGCGGCCATTATCTAGTTTTACTTTTGCGCAACCACATTACACCTTGCCAAAATGCCGCCGTTTCCTCCTAGCATCGCTTCAATCTCATGCGCGGCGATCACGCCGTGACGTTTCCGACATGAATGCTATCGATCATCCTAATCAACGCTAATGTGTATTAGCATGGCCAATGTTTCTCGTTTTGATTTCGACAATTATTATAATATTATTATAATAATATATTAACCACGTGATTTATTTCAAATTTTAATCCTGACACTCCTATTATTTAAATATTAATTTCTCTTTATTGTTTCTATTGATCTTCAATTGAAGCTGTTTAAACACGCTTAAGGATTTAACATTTTTTAACAAAATGAAAAAATTATGTAAAAATTACACATTTTTCTATATTATATTTGTGAAAATAATGCAAGAAATTTGGCGGCGATTTATGTAGAATCTGGATAAAAGGTTATTTAAAAAAAAGTAGACATGTTCTTAAAAACCAATTAAAATAAAATGAGTTAAATTTCATTTAAATTATAAAATTATATTGTTAAATATAAATATTGATCTCTTAATATTGAATTGTTCTATATACGACGTTTATTTTTTATATAGAAAATATAAATTTCCAATTCCATTCACTTTTGCAAAGACTACACGTGATATATTCTGAAATTTCATTTAATAGAACGTATGTTTACGATACATTCTATTGCTTCGATGTCGACACGTTAACCGCTAACGCATTTATACGCGGCGTGAATTCGTTACTCCTATCGCAGAATTGACATCGGTTCAGCTTAGGGGAATTCGATTCCTACTGTCTACACGCCTACATTGATTCCGTTCGCTATGAATGCAAACCTACGAGCACAAAGCTCTATCGGACGTAACTATGTAGCCGTACAAGGGAGGAAACCATAGCGTCTCCTCTTGGCAAAGATGCTGAAGAACCGCGTGATTGCACGTCTCCACTGGACCATGATGGCCGCTCTGAGCACGGCTATTGGTCGATGGGTAATCACACGGTTCCTCTCTCGGCCCCTCTACCGTCGACGTACCCAGAGATACCCGCAGCCACTGTCCGGTGAGCCCCGGCGCTGTCATTACCCGATCATTTTTTGTTTCAGCGGCATTTAATTTGAGTCGCTCCCCCGACTTCCTTTCCCCGCCAGCGAGCAGGCTGGTTACTCCTTTCTCCATGAACACCCCTCCTTCTCTTCCTTCCCCTATCTCCTCGTATCTCCCTTTCTGCCTGATCTTTCTTCTTGGTGAACCTCGTCCGCGCCTCCTGCGTCAGCTTCATCGCGCGGGGTTAATTTAGCTGACTCATTGTAATTCGGTGTATGATCGACACGTATTATCGCTCACGCATTAAGTATTTTTCGTGGAATAATGATGGTGAATATTTTGATAATATCCCAGGTAATAATATTGTTTGAATAGTCCTAGCATAATGGACAGGCTAAAAACGATAGGATCATAAAAGCGTGCAATAAGAAGTAACTCTTTTGCTAAAATCGAAATATCTCTAATATACTATATATATTTTTTATATCAAGATAATTTTATTATTTACTGTTATACTTATCCACTGTTATAGAAGTAAACTATTGACACGCAATGATAAAAGATACATGGAAAGAACAGTTTTGCTAAAATACATATCTGTAAATTTAACTATAATAGATACACACATCTGAAAATAATATTTTCTGAAATAGATCTGAAAATATTGGACATTAAAATAACGTAGGATATTCAAGGATAATGAGCAATGTTCCAAAAAAATCTTGATATTCTAGCAAGCTTTGAGAATTCTAATAATTATTTTGATGGTCCAACGATCCAAGGATCCAAGATCTAATTAAATTTTTAGATATTTCAACCAAAAACTTTTCCATTGTTTCCATTATTCCTTTTCATTTCCATATTTCTTTTTCATTATTATATAAAATTTTTATTAATATCTAGAAACTTATTAGTTTTTTATTATTTAATTTTTTGAAATTTATTATATACGTGTATATAATATATATGCAAGTATCAATATTGTATTTTTCTCTCAGGCGTGAGATAAATGATGGTGGCGTATAGCTATGTGTACGGATACTTTATTATTCATCAGTACGTGAACTGGTTCCACCGACATCGCCGTTTTTTTAAATCTAATTTCGCTAAAATGCATTTCATGTTTTTATTAGACCTTAAATCGAACGTTATCGTCCATTTTTCTTATCTTAAGAGCTCGACAGGATAGAGAATGGCCGAAGATCGCACCTTGCTCGCTTTTATCTCGGGGGGGAACGTGGGCGCGGGGATCTCGCGTTTACGTACCAGTTTGGAGGACCAATTTGTTAACTCGGCCCTAATTCGTACCCGCTTGGCATCAGGTATATGTTTCTCGAATCACTGGAAAAGAAGAGAGAAAGAAAGCGAAAAAGAGAAAGTAAGAATAAGAGAGAGAGAGAGAGAGAGAGAGAGAGAAGGAATGCAACAAATATAAAACGTTTTAATATTAATATAAAATGCCTTACACGAGAAACGAGTTTTATTAAAGGCTCATCTTTTGCCACACGTTGGAATTTTATCAAAAACTCATTCTATAAATAAACTTATTGTTAGTTAAATATATTTGCCGAGTAAACATTCGAAGATCAGAATATCTAAAGTGAGAGGCACACGATGTGATTTTTCGTCCTAGCTCGTGATTTAGTAAATTATTAAAATTGCACCATACAGAACGCAGTATTTTTAGTAATTTATTAGATCGCATGTTATCTAGCATGAAAAATTGCTTCGTCTGTTTCTGAATTTACATACAACATACATGGTTACATTATATTTTACGAGTGAAGGAAAAAAAGTATTAATCTCTTCTGATATAGCGTACGTTTGTAACAAATTATTATACGCCTTCACGGCTTATGAATCAAAACGTTCGTGCACGCAAAGGTGCACTAAAAGAGGCTGACCAAAATCACTGCCGATAACATCACTGATTTAACGCGAACGACCGCCCTTCTGATTGATGTAATCCGGTCGGATTATCGATCCTCATACACTACGACCACTCGTTATTGTCATTACGTCACGCGAACGAGATCTCCAAATAGAGGTCCCTATCCTAGACAGAACCGCTTGGCGCCAGGCTTTGGGACCTGTCGTCGTCCCACGCAAAGGACGTAGTCGAACATCGAAAACAGGTACTACACCGAGCTAATTTTCAAGCTGCAACACTAGACTGCCAGACCCATTTCTTCTAACTTCTCCTGTCTCCTTCCGATTGACATTGGCCGCCGGCGTGGCGTCCTCATTCTCCAACATTTGGAATCGCTTCTCCACAGAACGACTGAATGAAAGGTTTCTCGGGGCGATAGAGATGCCTGGAGCAAGTTGAAGACAGACAGAGACACAATGAGGAGAGAACGACACACGAGCCATTTCTCAATGAAGAGTCGAATGAGAAAAAGAAAGGTACTGAAAGAACCGGCCGAATTCACTGAATGAGTATAATCTGGTGCCTTTAGGCGAAAGAAAGAGCTGCAAGGACAACAAAGATATATAAACGATAGAGAACAGGTTTGGAAAATTACGCCTGATACAAAATCCTGGTACTAAATTTAAACTCGTGATTTTCTTCTACTATATATAATCAAAAATTAATAGATTAATGTTCTGACAATGCTTTCTCAATAAAAGAGGCACTAATAATAAAAGAGAGAGAAATATAGAATTAATTATATGTTATTAATTTTTAACTCTGACAGACTTTGTAGATATTTAATCTACGAATTAAAGTACAAATAAACTTATTGGGTTGTCTGGAAAATTTGTGCGAATTTTTTAAATGACTTTAAAAACCCAAGACTTCTACGAGAGAGAGGAATTATAAAATTATCCAAAAGCTGGAAAAATATTGTGAAATAAAATGATACATATATCATTAAAATTATTTTTAACTAAAAAAGTTTTTTAATTTGTGTTTTGCTTAAAAATCCGTATAAATTTTCTAGACAATACAATATTATTATACGCTATACAGATCAATCACATTGAAAATTTTTATATTTTTTTTAGAAAAAAAATCAAAATTATCCATCTCGAATTTTCGCTTTATCCCACATTTCTATTTTTCTCTCGACAAAAGTTCCATACCTTTATCGCTATAACTGATTGAAGTAGATATATCTTTATGATTTGTAAAAAAGATGATCTATGCGGTTTCTATGCATCGCTGTCACTGACGTTGGCGGCCCTGAAGGGGAAGCACCCTTTGCTGCGTTGTACACACACAGATACACATATACGTAGCATTCCGCGGCGCGTCGAGCACGAAATTACAAGAAATGAAATGACACACCCGCCGCGGATTATCTCTCGAAAACGACTTATTAAGGTCTGTGGCTCGACGATGCGCACGAATAAAACCCGATCCGCCTTTACACATTGATATGCCCTCGTACGTACACGCGGTCGCCGCCGTTGGGATACTCACATCTCCTTCTGTATACGTTGCTTTTCACCCCGTTCTTCCTTTTTTCTCCTCTTCTCCCTATTGCCATCCTGTCGTCGTCGAAGGGGAGACGCTCCGCAGAAACGGCGAATGATATGTAATTTCAATAATCAATCGCATGAACGTCGTTTAATTTTTATAATGATCACGCCGCCTCTATATCTCGCATGGGAACGCGAGTTCGAGATCGGAGTTCCTACACAAAACGGTCCCCATGGAACAAAGAAGCTGCATCGTAGTCCAAGAGTAAAGGGGACGTTACGGTCTTGATTGGTTGTAATTCGTGAGTTGATCTACCTGTCGTATTATATATAAGTCGATAGTCTGTTACAGAAACTGTTCTTGCTTGTCCATGCCAAAGAATTTTTTAATCTTATTGGCTTTCTAAGATTCTACATGAAAATTGTACATGTTTATATCACATAAAGAACGGTTTTGCTAAAGTATTTAAAAATTTAACTAGATACTATTATTTTATTAGATCATCAAAATAATTATGTAGAACGCTCAAGCTAATTGCTAGAATGTCAAATCTTTTTGCAGCATTGCTCATGCTTGAGCGTTCTGATAATTTTGATAGTCCAACAAAATTATTTTTAAATCTGTATCTGTATAAGTTAAATTTTTAAATTCTCCAAGAAAACCGTTTTTTTTCCTGTCAAAGCCATTGTAGCTGTCAAAAGCCATTAAGTCTCACACGCAATTGTTTTGATTTAACAAAATTCTTTAGATATTCAATAATAAATTTTTTAATAAATAATACGATGTTTTTTATTAAAATATGAAATGATTTTTTTGCGAGAAAAACATCGAGATGTCAAAATATAATATGATTAAACAAAAATCTTAATTCGAGACTCAATTACTATATAAGATATTTTACGTCAAAATTTATGTACGAAAGATACGTACATATATTCGCTCGATTAAATTTAAGTGAAGAAAAAAATTCAACCGTTTATATCTGATGTATAAGAAGACTCACTTGTAACTATTTACGCATGAATTTTTTTTTTCATTGTGTGCTATATTATTCACTTTGTTGGTACGTAAAAAAACAATGTATCGCAAGGTGCAGCTGTCAACCTGTCACGGTATATAATTTGTCCCAGAAAATGGTATTTAGAGGCACTTTAGACGCACGGTACCAGCTGGAATAGCTGTGGGTGTATATTCTGTCCTTTTAGCGACCACAAAGATCCCATGAATCCGTGACCATTCTACAGTTATCTAAACACGGGAATAATGATCATGACTTATCGCCTCACTATGAAGGAGGTACAATCCTAATTATATTCGTAGCCTTATGAAAGATTCCTCCATGCGTTTCTTTGATTTATTTATAGATACATGAATCTCTCTCTCAACTTACGTACAAAAAAGAAACTTAACAATTTTTTCGTCAAGAGCTATCTTTTCGTCAAATTTTATGAAGCCATTTTGAATATTGAATTATTTGAATAGACAAAATCGATGTCAAACATAAAAGTGCATAGATTGCGATTTAGAATAATTAATAAAAATTTTGTTACAAACTACGACTATAATGTGTTAACTGAATTGTTTCAAATTTAATTTCATTATTTGGATCAAATTTTATCACAATAAAAATGAATGAATAATTTTTTTTACAAAATGAGCATTATTTGTCAAATATTAATTTTTTAAACACAATAAATGCATGATATAGTATTGCGTGAAAGAAATTTGATATTTATGAAATAATGTTCTTCTAAAGCAAACATTTTTTATCATAATT
>NW_017259576.1:2147284-2153337 GCF_001594045.1 Atta colombica | reverse complement strand
TATATATATATATATATAATTGATATCAAAAAATCTTTCATGATATGAGATAGCTATTGTATCTCTGTATATTATTTTATTCCATTAGCAGAATACATCTATTTTTATCGTAATTATAGTTTCCATTATTAATGTTTTAGATCACAAAATTGTTTACGCGACATAATATGAGAGGAACGCTGTATAATTTTGTCTCTTCTCAGTGTAGCACTATACGTAATGTGGGATAAAATGATTTCAACAAATTATCTTCATTAAGCATGCGTACATTCAGCACGATAGTGCCATTACACTGTGCTTCTTCGAGAGAAGCTTATCTCGAGTTGCGTTACTTAGTTGCAGTAATTATTATACACTCCACGCTCCAAGGAGCAAGCTAATTCGGTACACTGGCGTAGACTTACGTAGAATCTCTTTCTTATTTCATGAACTCCTAAATATATATCATACTTATAAGTTTTTTTTATAATAGATGCGTATTTTATCGAAATTCATATCTATTCAAGAAAGAAAATTTATAAATTCGCTATCAAACGCAAGACAGAATATAACGCAAAACAAAACGCAAAAAGAATATAATTGGGTAATAAAATTATAATTAATTACTTCTTATCTTAATTTTTTATTTTAAATGTACTTATTTTAAATGTAACTTTCTTATAAGTAGTATTTTATTATAAATAATAGTATTATTGCTGAGTTTGTGTCGAGAAATATTGCACGTTATTGTTTTTCTCTCTATTTTCATAATATTTTTTATTAATATTTTTTATTAAATATAATTATCATCGTTATTATCACTGCGTTTAGCAATATTTTTTTTATTATTTTAATTAATTCAAGTTTTCTATATAAGAGAAGATTTCTTTCTTGTACTTGACATAATATAAATTTATATCGATATTAAAATATTATTCATTTATTAACGTTAATTCGAAATTGAACGTATTATAAAGATAAAATAAAAAAACGGGTTGTAAAATATTATTATACCAACCGGTTTAAATCGGTTCTGCTTTTTCATTGGAAGACCAACTGCTATGGTTGGAACGTGACGCACGCAATGGCACTCTATGCGGCGGACGCACGCGTGTTGGACATTCACATACGCTTAGTGAAACAATTAGACGATTTTATCGCGGTACGCCACCGGTGCATTCTGTCCCCTTCGCGAGCCCCCAAGCAAACCGGAAGCTGCGGTGGGGGGAGAAGGCCGCCCCCATCTACCTCTGTGTACACTTCCGGCGACACTCATTAACACCCGCCCGGCACGGATTTGTTGCTCGTAATTGTCCACGATTAATCGGGTTTTGTACGATTTACTCTAAAACAGTTAGGAATATTAACGGAAAAATTTTTCACTGCAAATTACGACAAAATTTATTGAAATTCCTGTATTCTTATCACACCGCAATTATTTGTATTAAGTTATTTCATATTTCAAAACACAATTGATTTTTATTCACAATTGATATATATTTTTCTTATATTTAAACAAATAACTTTTTAAATTAATTAGCTAATTAGATATTTTGATAATTTAATTTTCTTATATCCAAAATCTTATGAATCTGATGACTTGAAAGCAAAGACTGCAAAGCATTTTTTTTAATATATCGGCCAGCGAATTAATAGAAATAGGAAAATCCCTATAATTGTATTTCTTTTTTTTCTGAGAAGAGTGTTTGAACCTATGTTTAGCACTCTGGAAATTTCTGGCAGGTGGATGGCACCTGTTACTCTATAGGGCGATTACGAAGCGGCAGATTTCTTTTTAAAGCGGTTCGCAGGTATTTCGTCACTATAATTACTATTGTTTCCGGGATCTTTTCGAGAAAGGTGAGGAAAATCGTTCGAGGTTGACCGCGAGGCCGTTGAGGCAAGATAATTCATCGCTTTCTGTGCCGACCCGGAACCCTCGGAAGTTAGCCTGATAGACGGTCACTTAAGGGGGCTTTTCATGCCGGTAATCGAGAAAATTGGTAAAGTACAGCTCGCACGGAAATCCGCGGTAATCACCAACCGGGTCTGACAAGGGGCCGTTAATTTATCGACCGAAATCACAGGCTCTCGAGACCGCAAATCGATTTTTAAATGCACCATTTCGCCACCGAGTTTTCCATTCGATACGTTCGTTTAACGTATACATTGTCAGACCGCGAAATAATCAATGCTTGGTATATGCTGTCATTGCTCATCTTCCTATATGTACGACATTACGTATAATATGGAATTATAGTCTTTAATGTGTTTGTGAGCAAAGTAATATAATAGCCAAGTAATATATTATTACGTTTTCTATTAATTAGAAGACGTTTTCATAAATTTATTTAGGAATGATTTCTAATAATAATTACATAGATTAGATTAAATTAGTTTTAATTAAATTTATGATTCATATTACTCATTTATTAATTTTAGAAGAAACAAACAAAATAATTTTAACATATATAAAGGAATTTGTATCTAACCACTGTTAAGTTTCATTTATTGATTATATAATTTTTATATATAATCAATATTTAAACATACATATACATACGTGACGTGATGAAGGTAACAATTAATTTCGTGTGACAGTGAATGAAGCGCAGGTTCGATTTCACTTGAAATCGGTGCCGGATGTGACGTGGATTTGAAAAAAGAAATACGGAATCGAGAAACGACGTGGTAATCATTAAAAAGAGATTTTGGGACTTTATGCCCGGAGGGGAGACTGCCTCCGAAAAGGTATAACGTGAATGGAACCGGTAATTGGATCTCTTAGTCCGAGTAGCTTCCATACAATCACGAGAATTTTCACTAATTCCGTCCAATTTTCAGAGACATTGTTTTTTTCTTTGCTTCGATGTGCCCGCGGCGTTTTTAGCCATAGATCGAGGTTGAGGATTTTGAAATCACGGTTTGACCATTGACACATCCACATACCCACTTCTCAACGATTACAGTAGCGGTTGTCTCTTTTTGTTCATTTTTATTTGAGAATCGACGAAATATAAAGAAAAAATAAAGAACGTAAAAAATTCATCTCCAACGCGATCAAAAGCAACGTAAATTTCAGAAAGTAACAGTCCCGTGTCATTGAAGAAGCGAGACTAACGCGGCAGATGGTGCAACGTTTGTCCGACATTGAACAGCTACCTTTTATATTCGGTTCTTTCGATTAATGATGCCTAGTAGAAATTAGATTAACCTATCAAGCATGGTTGGAATTATATCTACGTGAATGTGCCTTTTAGATAATTTTCTTGTGTGAAACTAAGAAAAGATGGCTCGTGTATCATCCGCTAAAAATCTTTTCATTTTGGCTACAGATGTGCTATTTGAATAGACAATTTTCTTTTCGAGCATTTCTTTTTTTGTGCTTAAAAAGATTTGGCTTCTTGTTCTCTCTCATTCAATTATACTTATTACTATAAATATCTCTTGTACTTCAAAAGCACAACTTAAAAAATTAAATTTCTTAGAAAAAGGAAAAAAGTTTTTGAATTTTTGACAGAAAATTAGTGATTAATTAAATAATATAGCCAAAAATATAAATATAGACAAAAAAATATATTTTTAATATGATCAAATGTTGTTTTCGTTTCACAATTCCTTAAAAACCACTACTCTTTTTAATTATAACAATTTTAACAATTTTTTAAAACTATTCTTTTTGAAATAATTCTTAATAATTATTATTTAATAATATAATTTTTTTATGGAATTAAGTTTTTATAATTGATAGAAATGTTTACTTAATTCATTCATGGCAATAAACTTAAAAATTACGTTTGAATTGCTTCACTTTTAAAGTAAAAGAGCGATTCAAGTTAAGATCTACATAGTAAGTAAAAATAGATCCAGTTTTTAAACTTTTATATAAAGCTTTATATGCTACAGAATTTATCTATCCGTGTGTATAAATGTGTATATAAATGTTTCCTCGTGTATCACGATATATTATCGCAAAAATGTTGCAAATTGCACATTCGAAACAAATTTCATCACGATAATATTCCATGGTTGGTCGATCCGCATTAAGCGCGAGTGATTTCGCGGTATGATTTCATCGAAAAAGAAAGTGCAATTCGGCTGCCGGGCGTTTGGCAGCGCCATAAAACCAGGATTGCCACTTTTGTCCGCGAGTACGTTAATCGATGTCCAGAAAATTAGATTAACGCATGTCGTCGCCGCGGCCGCACACATCGCGCGACACCGAATATAATACCAACTAACGACTTTCGCCGGTGCGTTAAGCGCTCCCATTGTTCTATCGCGGAAGTGCGCCGGTGAGCCGGAAACGCTCCGCTCGGCCGCAATCATTTTCGCCGTCGTGAATGACAGCAGAGCGTGTTCGTTAACACCAATTACCATGCGCTCGTGCGCGCCTATTATATTGAATTATCGGAAAATTCCTCCCGAAAGCAAATCTGTAAAATTTCATTCGCTTTACACGATTTATCGAGCGCGACAAATTATGCCCCGAAACGTAATTCGGCACAGGAATGATATAATCCTGATAGTTAATCTTCGAGTTACGACTTATGAAACAACAATGATTTTTCTCTTCTTGAGAAACAAAAGAAAAGTTTATATAAATAGATATCTCTCAACTTTACCGTACCGGATCTTAGCTACAATTCTATAAAAAATAATCTAAATTTTTATATTATCTCAAATAATAATGTGTTGTATCTGGCTATGCAATTAAATGGATTTGTTGGATTTGTTTCGCCTTAAAGCAGTTAGTGTTTCTTAAATGATCAATATTTTTAATAATATTACTGATATCTATTTTAAACAATTCAAAACAAACAATATTAAAAGCTTAATATAATCTCTGCAGTCGATCAATAATATTGTACAATATCAAATATTATGCTATAAAATCGCTTAACAGTTAGAAATTAGAATGGAAGGGTTTCTTGAAGTATTTCGAGATATTATTCTTACAAATACTATTTATTACTATTTATTTTAACGAAATAAAGATTACACACTCAAAAAAGTAATCTTGTAGTTATATCGAAAATTATCTAAGTACGAAAAATAGCTACAAATAGATAAATTTCTAACAAATACTGATATCGAATATGTATTGCATATGTATGCGAATCAGATGACAGAGATAGAATTTAGATTTGTGCTATAAATTCTGCGTATGATACATAATTTTCTATCAAATATAAAAAACATCTATGATTCTAGCTGGAGCAGCAAAATATTTTTTTGTGTGCAGGTTTATGCCTGATTCTAACTTCGATTAACTCTTTCACACGCAATTATGACTTCGATACTGAATCTGATTCTAGCTTCTTAACATCTACTATAATCACTCCGTGATTGATTTCGACTAGTTAATCGTAATTCGTCACTATATATAATTTCTTTCTTTGCAAAACTCTAGGATTTCTAGGAATCCAGGAATTATAGACCTTCAATCGGACTATTTAGTTACCATAAACTATAGTTACCATTGTGCGCACAGTCAAAGTTCAGACAAACATCTAATTCTGCAATTCCGCAAAATGTATAGCGTGATGTTTGCGTGATGATGCGGACTACTTTGTAGCCTTCGGACTGCAACAAATGTAACCTTAATACATATATAATTTATTTATGTGATCGCATCATGTTCCGTCCAGCAAGTCACTTTTGTCGACTATATGCATCGGTAGAGCGTCAGTGAGCATCGTTAGACAGAAATAGAGAAAGTTACCGTTATAATGCTGCGTATAATGCTGCGTTTTCGCAGCTGAACACTCATGCGACTAACGAACAATAACAACAATAACAATATGAAAAAAGAAGGGAGAAGTAAATAGATCGACAAATCATAACTGGAACACAAGAGATAAAGTGAAACAGGAGGCAACTGTACAAGAACCTAAATGAATTACCGATTTTTGCCTATGGCTCTTATGCTTTTAATCAAGCTTTTAATCCTTCTTTAACATAATGGAACAGATGCAATTTTTGTCTATTTTATAGTATCCATGCGCTATTTAATAGTAAAATTTCATGATATATATATATATATATATATATATATATATTATTTAATAAAT
>NW_017259576.1:2137015-2146020 GCF_001594045.1 Atta colombica | reverse complement strand
ATTATATAATTATAATAAATAATATTAATGTAATACAGATATTAACAATTATAAATCTCTCATTTTGTAAAAACAATTCGAAACGTTTTTCTTTTATTACGATTAAATTGTTTTTATCGAATGCATTGAATTATTTTGATATTTCCGGTAGAATTTTATCGCCAATCCACCATTCCATATAACAATCACCATATAACAACCAAGAAAAGAAAAGACACTTTATAGCAAACGTCGCCAATAACTCGAAGTTTCATCTACACGAGCATGCTACTGGATTGCGTAGGCCGTGTTCAAATTTGCATCCATAAAAATCCGACGAGGATAATCTGTCACTTGATACACTCGACTCGTTCAGACTTCTTTCCAGAACGAAGGCGAAGTCTTTCGGTCTTAGGATAGCTCGTTGTGGCACAGTTTCGTCTTTATTACTAAGCGAGAAGGTTGGAAAGAAATGGAAAGAGAGGGGGATGATTGATGCAGCTCGGTTATCAGGGACACGGACTGCAGCAGATAGTCGATCCGTGAGTCTCATTACCACGACACGAAATGCTCATATTATCGCTATTTTTATTAAACACCGCGAATACGTTTCTCGTTTCAGTACCAGAAAAGAAAATGCTTGTCGCGATGCTTAATTTCCAATGAAACATTAGTCATCGTAACTAAACGTAATAGAGATTAATCCTAAAGTAATCACAACGATAAAGAGAATCGAGCTCGAAATACTTCTTGCTACATCAAACAAATTGTGTTATTTATATTATATTAATATAATTAATATAATTATTTAAAAAAAACACTATATTGATAATTCTTCGAGAAAAAAATCTTATTCAATTAATTATGTTTACTAAATTTTGTATTTCAAATAAAAGGCATATTTTTAAAATATTTTAAAATGTTGACATAATGATTCATAAATTTATTTTTATAAACTTATTTTAATATGACACAAATTACTATATAAAATATTGCTAATGATAATAATAATTAATAATAATAACTAAAAAATTTTTTAATAGGTTTTTTTAATAGGTTTTTTTAATAGGTTTTTTTACTTTACAATAAAATCTGAATAAAAAATTGGTTTCTTTTAAAATCCTGAAAAAATATGTAAAATTCGTTTTTCTTGGTATTCATTGTTAAAACGCTTAATATTTATTTTTATTTCGATATTTAATCTTTTGTCTTTATATCTTTAAATAATAAAGCAGGAATGCCTTTATGTTGTTATCTTATGAATTGATAATGCTGTTTCGAAACTGGATTTATAATTGTAAGCATACTTATCTATTAGAGAGCACCACTGCCACTTACAATTAATCATTGTACATTTTGATTATCTACAGCTATTTTTACACAGAAATAATTTGGATGAATGCAAAAACTGAAGTCTAAAATAATAATAAAGCATCAAATGTTTAAAGAAAATATTGTAATTTATATAAAGACTTCCTAGTCATCAGAGTAAAAAAAACTAGTTTTTATTTAAAATTTTTAGGTTTTTTTTAAAATAACTTTTATCTCTAACTAATAACATATATTACTATATTAAATATCACTATAATAATAGTATATTTACATATTAACAAAAAAATCTTTATATACTATTTCCACTTGCAAATAACAAAATAAAGTTTAATGTCTATGTAGTCTCATTAAATGCTATACTACAAAGAAAAAGATAGGAAATTGCGTAGAATAGAAATAATTGTATTACGAGAAATTATGTATTCTTTTTTATAATAGCTTGAAGGGCATTTATGAATAATATAGGAACGCAAGCTTGTGGATAATGCGAATAATTAAAGGTACTTATGCTGTTATTTTATTAAAGACTGCTTATATACGTGCACATATCCTCGCGCAGATGGAATTCCTATCGTCCTCGAAGCGATCGTCGCAAACCTTCGATGACAATCGGCAAAGCGTGCGAAGGTAATCATGACGATTACGTAGTCGACGATACGCACGGTCGCGTGGTGACATAATGAACGATAATGAGAGAAAGAGACGGGACAGTTATGTTCGATTATCAGACGCGAGGGAGGGGCAAAATCGTGTTTTCTCGCAGTACATTTACTTACGTAATGCTTTGTACGCACACCCTCCATGTTTCATGGAATCTCAAACACGTGCCAATTGCCCCGCATGACTTCGCAGAGTTTAGGACGCGATATAATTCAGTTTGCTTGTATCGTCATGGATTGAAAAATCAATCAGTGTTGCGACAGAATTACTGACCAGCAACTCTTTGCCTTCGGCGATGAACATTGATTTTCGAATTGATAATTTACATAATTTAATAATAATAAAAATTATTGTAATGTTATAATATTGTGATAATAACAATATAAAAAATAATTAGCCTAACGAGTAAAAAAATATTAATCGTCGTCGTATCGTCAATTTTTTTTCTAGAGCATATGAATCTTATAATTAACCTTTCGAAGTATATAATATATATAGCACCTTATAAATCGCTGTCAAATACCGCACGGGAACAGTTTCTTATATGAATGGGAACGATTTAGCCTAATGCCCTCGGCTACAGATATCTTAATTTCGTGAACATTTACCACTTCGAAGAAAGAGCGTAGAAGCCTTGGTGAGAAGCACGTCGGACCGTTGCTTTATCTCACTGCGTGGTCTTGTAGCTAATTTATAAGCCGAGTTAACGAGTTGATACAAGGACCTGTTCACAAATTAAATGTCTCCATCCGCCGATATCCGATATAAGCCTCGAAAAGTCAGGAAATACCATTCGATACGCTTTGCTTTTATTTGTTCACTGTCACTATACTTGTTCCCTATTAATGCTTCTCCTTTTTTAATCGTTTTTTATATTTGAACATTTCCGTGATGAATGTATTTATAAATTAATTTGAGAAAAAAAGAACAAGATAATATTATTATAGAATTTTTATATATTCTAATAGTATTGATATGACAGAAATAACCAAGCTAGTTGTTGTTAAAGATAGATTTTAATAAATATAAAGATGAAAATTTATAAAAATATTTAATATAATAATTAACTAATTCACTCTAATATTTTTTTATATTTTTTTACAAAAAGATTTTAAGTTTTATGTTTCAAAGTGTATATTTTTATGTATGAAGAACGATGTATGTGTGTATATATATATATATACATGTATGTCAAAAATTTATTTTTGCTTCTATCAGTATGGTGCTCAACGGCTCATTTATTCTGATTATCACTAAATACTGCTACGTCCTTCTGCTGTCATGTGAAATGCGTTATCACAACGAACTTTCGTAATCTTTACGCTCAGTATTTAAACCATATAACGGACTCATCCATCGTACCGTTTACAGGCATGACAAATGATAATCGTACTTTGTTCGCGCCTCGTCGGTTTATCTCGCCCTCTTTCGCTTCGTTCGCCTACAAAGAGAGTTATCGGTACGTTTCTGCGTAACATTATTTTTCTACCTCCTACGTTCGCCATTTGACCATGCCGTAACTCGAACAAAAGCCCTTCTCATATAAATCACTCGGCGCGCCGACGTAACGCTGAAAATAAATTTTGGCCCGTAAAAGTGGAATAATTGATATTGTTTTAATTTGACGGCGAAATCGATACGTGTTGATACACTTGCGATGTATCCCTTGTCGTACTAAATTAGAATAGACGATTGTCATTTATATAGGAAATACAGATATGGATTTAAATGAACATATCGCTTTTGCACAATTTTTATACGAGAGTGGAAAATACAGAAAAATATTGTGAATATTTGTGTGAAGATGTAACACACAGAGTTCAATATTTTCAAACGCGCCGCACTGGTATTTTATTTTCTATCCACTTTTTGTTTTTTGTGCGACTGTTACGTTCGCACAGTAGCATACAGGATCAGGAAATCGCATAAGTGACGACCGACGTTCCGTTTTCATGGAACATGCCGCTATTCAGGACGTACGCCCGCAATTTGTGTCGGAACCGTAAATCGACAAATAAGAAGATAAGACGTAGTATCTGTAAATCAATGGATGAAACGGAGTTACGAGCTGTATAGGTTTTACGATGCTATACGTAACAACCTGTTCGTGAATCTTTCAAAGTTACACGCTGCGTTCTAAAATCAACATATATTTATATGGTCACCGTTCTGAATTTATTAATAATTTCTATTCTCTTTTAATCTGGAAAATTTGGCGACATTTCAAACATAAGTGCTTATTCAACATTATAGAATTGAGAGTTGAAATTGTACGGATTTTTCAAAACATACTTTTTTGCAATTCTTAAATTTGTTTAATAAGATTAGTTAATAAGGTTAATAAGGTGAGATTTAATTGAAAAAGTATCCTAGATATAAATTGTGACCTGTATATAAACTATGACATATACTGCATAGCAGCTTTTAATATTTGTACATTTTACTCGACTTTTCATAACTCATAGACACATTCCTTTTTTTATAGCGATCAAACAACCGAAGGCAAGAGGCCTAAATCGCTCTGTCTTTCGCAGGATGGAACATAGTTAATATGTGGCATTCTTCTTATCTTAACAAGGTACGAGTATTCGTTCGTACGAGAGTCTCTTTCACCTTAATCTCGGCTAATCATGGCTCTATTTAGATCCACGCGAGATCGGAGAATTTCTTTAAGAGGATAAACGTGTTGAACTCGGGCGCGTTTGGTTTACGGCTCTTTAATCGACCGAAATTTGTAGCCGGACGCCTTCCTGACACCTCCAGGCACTTTCTTTACAGCATGCTTGTAGGAAACAGTGGTTCTCCAGGGAATAACATAATCATAGCTTGTTGAACGTATTTAAGATATAAAAAAATTATTTCTTTATATAGCACAAGAAATATAAATTCTGATAATTTAACATTTCAATCTGAATATTTCGTCAAAATGTCATAGTCAAATATATTCATAATTTATTCACGTCATAAAAAATGAATTCAAAATAAAACAAAATATAATATAATAAAGTTAGAAATAGATCTCTTCAATATTACCTTATGTAAAAATAAATTATAGATAAATATTTAGCATACACATAATATTCCTATATTTAATATAATTTTGTTAAGAAACTATTAAGTATTATTTTATTGTTCATTTTATTGTTGATTCTTAACATATTAATAGAACACTTTATTGTGCAATAAATGCATGTAAAAATATCAATTATTATTACACTTATTACTTTATATTATAATTATTCGAACGTATAGAAACATTTTTACTGTTGAATTTTAACTTTTCCAAGTGCAATAATATAATTGCAATCGCTTAAAGTTTTCGATCAAATCTTTGTCGATCCCTGAGCTCTCCATCATTTCATCTGATCCGTGGGATTCGATATATCCTGATCCATTGAACAACTAATTACGATCATTTTGTAGTTGACGCAGTTAGAAAAATGACAATCTCGTTGACTATCAATCCCGTGGAAATTACAATGCTCCCGCCGTCTTCTCCAAGTCCTATATAATCCCATCATTAACATCACTACCGATACTTCATGATCGTTATGAAGAAACCAATTACTCCTATCATCCTTCGCCGTTCCTCATATCTTTCTTTGACCGTCATCCGTCAATCGTGCTGAGCACGATTCCTGATTCTCATATAAAAATACAAATATTGCTCTATCCATAATAAATGCTCAACTTCTATCTGATTAGTGATGCGACATTAAATAATATTTCTGATAACGAGAATTAATGATACTTACCAGTCTCTCTCTCTACGCTGATCTCCGTTATCGAACTGTGTTTCCGTGCACATTAATCTTTTGCTATGAAAAGCGTGCGATAATTTTTTTGTGCATATTTGAACACGCGTGATGATATGGTAAAATAATAACTGTATAAAATTAATTGTTTAGAGAAGCTAAAATATTAATATATTTATCACATTTTTCTCGCTGTTCAACTTCAAGAGTTCTACCTCATTCATATTTTAATGCAAAAATGCGTTCCACTGCAAAACGCAACAATTAATTTCTTTACGTATAATACCTTTGATGATTAATAATAATAATAATAATAATAATAACAGTAATTTAATTTTTTTCTCTTTTATTTAAGGCAAATCAAGAATCACAAGGAAATTAATAGAAATTGTACTTCCGCTAGTTAAGTTTTTATTTTATTTTTGCACAATTCTCATTTGTTTCCTATAAATATTAACGGTATCTTGACAACATGCTCGAGATATATCAAAAGATCGATTGCGATTCCGTCATCATTTCATCCACAGTTACGCCCGATAAAACTTAATGGCTACTCGGGCTGGTTTTCATCTTCATATCCATCTTTCTGCATCGGTGTGCCACGGTATAAGCGAGTCTCTGCCTTAACCACAGCGACCGATTGCCCTATCATTTCGATCGAGGTATAACTCACACCGGTGAATAAGGCAAGCGAGGAAGGCGCAGCCTAGCAAGTTGCAATCGATGAACAAAATCATGATTGCACCGATCGCACCGATTGCATCGCGGCGAGTCGTCATTAGCGTAGCGATGCGTCGATCAAGAGAGAGAGAGAGAAGGGGAAAAAAGAACGAGTGTATAAAACGATGGTAGAAGATGAAAAGACACGTACGTATATATTTAAGCAAAGGAAAAAGATCGAAGAAAAGGAGGGAAGAGAAAGAGGCAGGATAAAAGAGACAGAAATAAAAGAAAGGGGGAACTTGTCGAAGTTTCGTAGATGACGATCCTGCGTGGCTGGTTCCGAATCGATCATTCGAGCGTAACATTAAAATTAATAACATTTCAACCGTGCGTTATCGTTGTTATTACTGGGCAGGTGCCGTTGCGTGTAGTGTGTGCTTTGGTAGTTACGGTGGTTTGATTTCGCGTGACCCGATATCGGACTCGATACCCGCGGAAAATACCCGCCTATTTATATGTGTGTGTATATAAATATAAGTTGATTTTAACGCGCAAAAGATCCGGTTTACATCGTATTTCCTCGCTATTACTAACGCGGTCTATTCGCGAGCGTGTGAAAAACGATAGTAGTTACATAAAGATCGATTACATTAAACTGAAATTTGCGTACTCGAGGGAATAGTGAATTGCTTTGTCGTTGCCTGGTTGTCACCAAATATTTTTAATGCTGATATCGCTACATCGAAAAAAAGTGTAAAAAAAATGATTTCCGCATTCTCTCGGACAAATAATATTCTCCGCTAAATTATAAAAATTAGCAGAATGGATTGCGCGAGAGTCCAAGGATATGCGATTATCGCATGGTGAAAATCCCAGTATAACTGCCTCCATAATCGTTGTCCTCAGCATGTAATACGTTTCCATGAAACGCACTTCGTCACTCTTTCATCGTAAAATCGTTTCCTACAGTCATTCCATTACCGACATAATCGAACCTCCGCGGTATGTAATTGAGCTGAAATGAAATATAAATGCCAACTGGTTCTAGATTCCAAGTTCATCTGTGTGGGAAAGATATAGCTGTCCATTAGACGAATAGACTCTCTTTTTTTTTGCAAACATACCAGGTTAATCCCGACAAACACATTAATTTAAAAAATGACATACAAGATGATTACATAGATGCGCAAAAACTATACGATGAAAGCTGTAAAAAAAAAATTTACTCCTTTCTCTCGTTGTTTTAAAATACATTTATAGATGTATGTGAAACGTGAATAAAATTAAATTCGAAACTATAATATTAATATATATAACTATTAAAACTTAATATTTTTATTCTATATTTATCGTTTATAATAATTTGTTAGTTAAACCTTTACAGTTATTTTATTTGTTCACAATACGTTTAAATGTATACAAAATTACAATTAAGAAACAAAATCTTACATATATATGCAGAATGTATGTACTAATGCGTAAAAAAAAATTTTATTCCTTAAAACTTCGGTGATCTAAAGGCTTAGGATGCTCGTATAGAATGCAAGAAATCTGAATTCGATCTCTGGCCGAGGTAATATTTTTCACAATAAATTATTTACAAATATTAATACAAATATTAATATGTTTATTAACAACATTAAGATCTTTTTAAGATGACTATGAGCAAAAATCAAATTATTAAATTGCTTAGTTTTGTCGGTATGGTGTTTAAAAAAGAATCAATTCGGCTCGCAGTTTGCCAGGATTTACACATATATAATATATAAACTCACATCGAATTATTATATTTAAACACTAAAAATCCAGCATCGAAAGTTATAGGCTTCATTTTTTATTGGTTGTGTATTCACTAATAAAATTCTTGTTGTTTATTCCTTCAAGTCTCTTTCAACAAGGCTCGAATTTAATTGATACCTTAGCATTAGATTGTCGTTCTTCTTGAGGCTTCTTGAGGTTTATGTCCACGTTTTTAGAAATACATTAACCATAGAAATCGAGAACTACGTACATACTTGGTATCGAATTAAGCACGAATCCGTGCCTTGAGTATCGAGTGGTCTGGAAATCGCGTACTGAGTACCGGAAACAATCGTCGGAGTGCGCTTTGGCGCCTTTGAACCAGCTAAGGCTGTTGATATCGGTTCACTTTGAGAAAGCGAAGCTCGCCATACGTTGTATGAATTTCAAATAAAGTTCACCCCTTCCTCCTGCACAAAACACACACACACACACACGCGCGCGCGCGCGTGTGCAGAATCAAACACTGTTCGTCTTACTCCTGCAGTTTCATAAATGTGTGAAGGGGATGCTGCGAAGGACCGAAGGATTGTTCTTCGCCTACTAGAAACTTTCCGACAAGCCGACAGAAGATCTTATGACTATCAGCGGTGCTCACAACAGCTATAATGGCAGCGATCGGATCGAACTACGCGTAAAGATTTGTTTAGAAAGGCCGAAGAATAACTTATACGATGCTCTTATATAAATTGATGTTTTACTGATTCTATTATGATGGAAATTGAATCATTTGTAAAGCGGATTTTTTTTTTAATTAATTAATCCTTGTACTTATTTAAAACTTACATAAAACGTATGAATTTTAATAGTCATTAG
>NW_017259576.1:2134585-2136915 GCF_001594045.1 Atta colombica | reverse complement strand
TATATATATATATATAAATTATACTTTTTCTACGCGAGCAACTTAAATCTCTCGCTCCAATGTCGTTACATCTACTTACTCTATGGAAACGATTTCGAATGTGAATCACGACACGTACTCTGAAACAAGTGTATATCGTTTGATGTAAGCGCTTTAATATTAAAATTGACGACACTTGTATGACGTGCAAGAAGATGGTTATTTATCAGAGATTGAACTTCCTATTCAAAGAAGATTGCAAAGTTTTACAGTGTTTTCTCTGCGATTAATCGAACGACGACATTACATTAATTAAAAATTTTGAGGTATATGAGCAGAAAAATCATATTTATAATATCTATTAAAAACTATAACTTCAAGAAATTGTTTAATGCTACTGCCATTCAAACAAGAAATTGATTAAATAATAATAGTAACAATATAATCTGTCTTTTTCTTCATTGCACATCGCAATACGAACATAAGAATATGAAATCCAAAAACTGCGGATGAGAAACTCAGACAGCAATTTTGCAGACGCAGGATGAGAACAGGAGCAAATCGTTAGCAGCTAAATTCCCTTGTCGTCGTGAACGTACATGTGTATCTCGCGTGATGTCGATGTTTAGGGTACGAATGGCAAGTCAGGAAACCAACTCTGCAGAAAACCAACAATAATGGCGGCGAACGCAGTTGTCTAACGAATTCAGTCTTTCATCGCGCCATCAAGTATCACCGCGTTCGTGACGGCGTCACCTAACGAGAGGCTAGCTCGAAGAGAAAGAAACGGATATCATGCCCATGCGAAAACATAAAATTAGTCGAGAACGTGCACGTGAGGAAATGGGCGAAGAAAGCCTAAATGGCCGTGTAAAGGGCGCACGGCACGGATGCTCTCGGCGGAATTGCGTGACATTGATGTTCGTCAAAGAGAAAAAAGATTCTATCCATTCGCACATCGGAGGCTGTTCGCACATTTTAACTACACAGTCTCGCTGGTAGCTTGCAGTACAAACTTAGGGAAGAAAGTCCCAATTAAACACATCGTTAATTGGCTAATTTAAAGAAACATTTTTTTCATTGACGGTACAATGGAAAATTACTAGGTACTGGTCAATGTGCGCATTCAGGATCTTCTCAATTTAGAATTGATATTCATAGTCTTTCTCATAGTCAGTTCTTATATTAATAAAAAATTTAAGATTGTACAGTCTTAAGTACAATTTAACTGTACATAACTTGTCTTAAGTACAGTCTTAAGATGTTATGAACTAATCAGAGAATTGTATCAATATCTTAAAATATTTCTTAAGATCTTAAAATAAGAATAGACTATGAATACACACTATAGGAACTTTTTTCATACCTAGGCAAATTAGACATTTGCCCGAAAACTCACAATGGATATACAAAGAATTAAAATACTGAATGTAATAATATTTTTTCTTTCTTTCTTTATTTTAAATTGTAGTTTAAATAAAATAAAGAAAGCTAAGAAAGCCTAAAGAAAGCTTAATTCCATTAGGATGAAAAGTTCTAATTGCCTAAGTTTCAGATACGCGAAAGATTTAAAGGTTGCCTAAATTCATTTACAAATCTTGTGCGAATTTTCACACACGCCCAGACAACGCACAGACAGTGGGATCCGTGACGGCGATCGCGTGCTACCGGTGCAAAAAGGGGTGAACAAAACCGGCGCGAATTAGTGGCAGTTGCGACCGGAATCGATCTGCGGTTTTGCCGTCATGTGTTTTTGGAAAGAGCGCCGGTGTTTCTCATTGCCGCAGCCCTCCGCTGCACATCCATTGTATTCTTTTTTGCGGAAAAGAAGCTCACATAGAGAACATATGCCTAATCGCCGCCTCGCCGCTAGCGCGTCCGCGAAGAAATCTGTTACTCGAGCAAAAATCGCCGGATCGGCTTGTCAATGGAGGCCAAGAACCGCAACGGACATTATGCACCTGCCGAACGGCGTAACCGAGATCACGAAATCCTCACCTCGCCCCGGCCACCTCTTACCGCTCGACACCCTTTCGAAATAGTGCACGCGTGTGCACTCATCAACGCATTGTTGCGCCATATGGACGTTGCGCCGGTGTGATCTTCGGAGCGGAGAACAGATCCTCCGTTTGATTCAATCAGCCGCGTTTCGTCTGTCAGACAGTGCGAACATACTCGTGGTTTCGCAATTTTGTATAAGATTAGCAGTCGTGCTGACCTCAAGCTGCTAGGGGAGGCATGACGAATAACTTGAATATAACATCGCAAGAACCATGTCTCTCGCCATGAATGTCTCTCCCCGAAAAGATTATCTCTTTGAAAGTAAAAAATATATAATTATAAAATATATA
>NW_017259576.1:2133098-2134458 GCF_001594045.1 Atta colombica | reverse complement strand
ATTTATAAAATTTATTAATTTAATAATACATATAAGAATTGAATAAATAAAAAAATTGTAAGAAACTGTATCATATACTGTCAAGAAACTTTTTTTTATCAACATTTTATTCGGTAAATTGATATTAAACTGATTCATAATCGGTTCTTATTTCAAAGTTAAATAACGTCTTAAGTAACGTCTAATATTAGACTAAGTAAATTTAATATTCAGACTCTCTTTGATTGGTTCATAACATCTTAAAACTGTATTTAAAACTGTATTTAAATATAAGATTCGTCCATGAACGAATACTAATCTATGGTTGGTTTTACATCTTAAGACGGTCTTAAATATAAGCACCGACTATGAATATATCAATCTATGAATATCGACATCACAAATGTTGACAAAATCGCGCGTCGCCATGATTGCAATGTGGAGCAATGTCGACATGAAGAAATGCATAAATGCATAAATTTATCCCTTTACTTCTCGCAAAGGAATCACAGATATCCGTGGGTGTATCCCATCGAGGATCAAAAATCGGCGAGCGGACTTTTTCCCCCGCATCTCGCATCTCGTGGTCGCCCTCGCGCACGCGGACACAAACAAGAATAAAATATACATGAAGCTCTTTTTCCGAAATATTCAAATCTCTCGTTCTCAGATCGAATAACTCGCGGGGTATCGGGTCGCCATGCCGGCCCCAAGGAGAGGTCTCAGGCCATGAATATCATGACTGACCGAACTCGGCTTTCACAGCAGTCACGTTCTGACGATTCTCGTAAGGTGCGGCCGGAATCGGTTTCCAGAGATCAGAGTATCGAATTCCCCGATTGCGACTGTCTTCACCGAAGAGGCTCCAAGATCTCTTCCGCCGACATGACGTTAAAACACAGAATGCCTATTAAATAACTGTTTTATCGATTAATAATGTTAATTAATTTTTAAAGGTACAAGAGAAGATTTAGATACAATATGTGAATATAAAAGAAACTTTTGAATCGAATAATATTTCAATACATTCAGAATTTTCTATGAATTCAAATTATTTGAAACTTCATAGGGAAAGTTCAAATAAATCTGGAGAAATCAGATTTTATAAAAATATGGGAGCCCATTTTATTATCATATCCAAAGATAATCTCATTACAATGTCTTTTTTCATTTAAATTAGTTTTTCATTTTGTCTTAATCATTTTTATCTTTTATATTAAACTTACAATTAAATCAATAAATTATCATTTTCAGTATTATTAACTTGAATATTAAAAAATAAAAAAATATTTAAATTAAGATTTAAAAAAATATTTTAAAAATTAAATGGAAGTCCGCATTACCTTTTCCTCTCTCTCTCTCTCTCTCTCTCTCTCTCTCT
>NW_017259576.1:2122030-2132998 GCF_001594045.1 Atta colombica | reverse complement strand
CTCTCTCTCTCTCTCTCTCTCTCTCTCTCTCTCTCTCTCTCTCTCTCTCTCTCTGTTTTTTGAATTGTTACTTATTTGAATAATTCACTTTCTATATAATGTCTATATACTCCTTATAATGTTATATTTTTTTGTTTACTTACTTATAATGTTTATATTCTTTTGTACACTGCAGATTGTATTATTGTAAATTATCACAAAGATATAAAATGTAAGAAAGTTAGAGCGCTTGAGGGGACTTGTCTCAGACACTAAATAAATGTCGCTTCTCTCTCTCTCTCTCTCTCTCTCTCTCTCTCTATTTTTTAGATTAATTTTAATTATATATACAGTTTTAAATCATTGAAACTTTCTTATTTCTAACTTTTATTATAGTATTTGCAAGTCATATAATCGTATAAATTTTGATTGAAAATTCTAACAACGGTTTAGCGCTATTATTACAATAGGTTTGGAAAGTCGAAATTCCTTACTTTGATGTCTCGGTAAGACCTTCGTTTTCTTAGAAAGTTTTTGCAACAACACCTTGATGAATTGTCGCAAAACAGCATATAGTAGCGGTATCTTACTGTCCGATAAAATGATTGATTTCGTTTGGCCTCATACGCCAACGGCAACGTCATCGGACTGACATAGATAACGCAGTTTATGCAAAATATTGCGAATACCAAGGAAAACTATTCATTCGAACTGCCATTCTTTCTTTCTTTTTCGTGCGAACCACAGAATTAACGGTAAAGACGAACGATTAGTCACGAGTAACACGTTTATGCGACGTACGCATAGAATGCTCGATAATATGTCAAAAGAAATATAACGACTTTTTGCATCGGCAGCTCATTTTTCACTTTAGAAAATTCATGGACAATTGTCAAAATGTCAAGAACATCAACAAAATTATTTAAACATACGATAAAAATGCAATCAATTCTGTATGTTTACGAAATTGTAATCAATTTTAAATTTAAGCTTCTGCTCTGTGTAAATATAAATTTACTAAATATTTAAAACTTCACAAGTGATTTTTAGATTGTTAAAACGAAATAAAAAGTAACAATCTTTGTTAGCTTAACTAAAGCTTTAAACTGTTAACAAAATATTGTTTCTTACTTTTTTTATTTCAATTTGAAATAAGTGCACTTTTATTATATTTTTAGTATACTGATTTTAAGTATAAGGGTATAAACTTAAATCCGCTGTTTGCTCATAGCAATTAGTGAGCGTACAAAGCTACTCTGGGCACACAACACACTTTTTTTTATGTGTTTGACATCTGTCAACATTAACCAGTGTACATCATCAGCAATTTCATACAACATTTTTTCTTTCGTAATCAGGTCTTTTGCTAAAAAAAAAAAGCATATGCAGAAAGCTTTGCTTTTCTGTTTCAATTTGAAAAAATCGGCTGCCGAATCGCATCAAATGCTTGTGGAGGCCTATAGCGACAATGCTTTATCGGAAACAACATGCAGAGATTGGTTTCGCCGGTTCAATGACGACAATTTTGACCTGAGTGACAAGAAGCGTAAAAATCGGCCCAGGAAGGTTGAGGACTGTCAATTGCAAGCTATTTTGGACGAGGACGATACCCAATCGCAAAAAATGCTTGCCGAGCAATTGGGTGTTTCTCAAACAGCCA
Source organism: Atta colombica (assembly GCF_001594045.1). Taxonomy (NCBI): domain Eukaryota; kingdom Metazoa; phylum Arthropoda; class Insecta; order Hymenoptera; family Formicidae; genus Atta; species Atta colombica. The sequence goes on along the minus strand of NW_017259576.1, from coordinate 2,131,359 downwards.
TTTCCATGCGGCTACATGGCATGGGGAAGGTTCAAAAGATCGGAAAATGGGTGCCGCATGAACTGAACGATAGGCAGATGGAGCAACGCCAAAACACATGCCAAATTCTGCTTGCCAGACAAAAAAGAAAGTCGTCCCTGCATCGGATTGTGACAGGCGATGAAAAGGGGGTCTATTTTCAGAATCCTAAACGCAAGAAATCTTGAGTTGATCCCGCTCAACCATTAACATCTTCCTCAAGACCAAATAGCTTCGGACGGAAGACGATGCTGTGCGTTTGGTAGGATCAGGAGGGTGTCATCTACTACGAGCTGTTAAACCCTGGTGAAACTGTTGATGCTCACCGCTACCACCAACAACTGATCAAATTGCCCCGTGCTCTGCGTGAAAAAAGGCCGCATTATCGGAAAAGACATGACAAGCTGATTTTCCTCTACGACAACACATCATCACACACGTCAACAATGATCCAAAACTACTTGGAGACACTCAACTGAGAAGTGCCCCATCCCGCTCACCAGACCTGGCACCTTCTGACTATCATCTGTTTTCATCGATGGGCCACGCGCTCGCTGAGCGGCACTTCGATTCTTACGAAGACGTCCGAAAATGGCTTGATGAGTGGTTTACCTCGAAAGATGAGGAATTTTTTTGGCGTGGTATATACAAATTGCCCGAAAGATGGGAAAAATGTATAGTTAGCGAGGGCAAGTACTTTGAATAAATTTGTTTTTGCTTCCTAGGAAAAAAAATGTGTTTTTCTGACTAAAAAAGCGGATTTAAGCTTATACATCATATCGAAAAGTATAAAAATATAACTGTACGCAACTCAAGAGTATAAAAGCATCTTGAAGAAACAAAACTTCGTTTTTATCGCATGTTCAGTGGACAGTTCAACACCATTAAAAATCAATCGGTTGCGTGACGATTTACTTCGTAACCTGAAAAATCCCTGTTTCCAACGCGAAGACATCATTCTCGCATTCTCGAGTTTCTTTCCCGAGAAAGGGGGGGAATTTTTACGGTGGCTGTGGATTTTTCATTTTTTATCTGTGGCGATTTAACAGCGGTTTTAGTATGTTTTTGAAATTAACACCCCGCATTCGCGCGGGTGCGATTTCACGCCCTTTCGGCGACGACGACATCGATGATATGCGGATATACGACGATAGCCGATAATGATCGTTTTTTCAACAATCGTGTGGTTGGATAAGAGACAAAGAGAGAAAAAGACAATCTGAGAAAGAGAGAAAGAGAGAGAGAGAGAGAGAGAGAGAGAGAGAGAGAGAGAGAGAGAACTACATCGTAAATCGTCCAACAGTTAATTCAATGTTCGAATAATAGAAATGTTCACTTGAACTAGAGCTCCTCTGTTCCTGTCTCTTTTCTTCATCAGCGCAAATTCCTTTCTATGATCGGTTTACTCGCACTTTGATATTGTACGTCGTTGCGTCGCATTGATTTTTCGATAAGTGATTCCCTGTTCAGAACGTTAGAAAAAAATAAATAAAAATTATAAGAAAATATATATTTACTTATAATTATTATTTTAAAAACAAAACTAATAATTTAAATTTTATATAAAAAATTAAAATACTAAGAGAAAATCCAAAATCCAAAAGTACATAATTTTAATATTTTTTATTATCTTAAATAAAAACTAACGTATATATTCAATCTCATAAGAAAAACTCTGCGTTAATTTGAACATAATCGTATTTTTAATTAATAGAAGAATTATAATAACACGATATATATAACATATTCAAGAAAGCATCATCATTATCGAATCATCCTCGGAATCTAAACTCCATGGTCTTCAACCGCAATAGTAATCGCCATTCCTCTGATTACAGTTTTTCGCGAATAAAAAGAGCCTTTTTCACCACAGAGCCGCATTCAGAGTTCAACAGTATTCGTCGTATGATCCGTAAAAGTGTAAAAGTCTGACTTCGAAGTGAGACTTCCCTGGAATATATACGCACATAGTTGTAGAATAGTTAACACGGGTAGACGAATGACCGAACTCATCCTAAGCTCTCGAAATATCTTCTTTTCAAGCTATCGACGTTATTTCGCTGTCTGGCGCCGTGAAGGCTCCCTTCGCAAGCACGAGAAGCTATGAGAATCGCGAAAACGTCGCCGTCATATTCCTCGATCCTGAAACAGTGTAAAAGATAAAAAAAATTGTAGGTAGTTAAATGGCAAAAAAAAATGTAACCAAAATATAACCATTGATATAAAAGTTTTGCAAATATCAAAAATACATGAAAAACTATGTATATCACTTATTTGTTACAACAATGACATAAACAAGAAATTGTCATTTTAGAGTTGCGTACAGAAAAAGAAAAAAAGAAATATACTTTGGTTCCTCTATATAAGTTAATTATTGCATCAAAATTAATATTTCAAAATTTTAATAATCCAAACTCATTTTTTGAAAGACTTTGTCTTACGTCATTGTTCTCTAATCTCTTCTGTACTCTTCTCATACATCGTAATTTATTAACGGTATCTTTCGATATCGCTATGTTGTCTGCCTCAATGCCATCATTATCGCGCAACGGTCGATTCAACACGTATCCAATATTCGATAGAAACTGAGTGAGTGAGGTGTTATAGTAATACACGACCGGGGGAGGGATGCCTGCCATTTCCTCCGGTTCTTGATTTATGCATTACAGAATATAGAGACACCGCGTGACTCGTGGGGATTCGATTTCGAACCAACGTAATACAACGTGAATATTATTCAAAGTGTTGCTCACTTGGACACGTGGACTTGTCGGAGTAAATCGAGGTTTGACCGTAATCAACGACACGTGACAACACGTGCCGCTGTTCGCTACAGTGATGCGTTTATTGTGGCGGCTAGAACGTCAAAAAATTTGTGCACGAACGGGTAAACTTATTATAGTTGCTGCGAGTAAAAGTATGAAAGAACTGTTGCGTCACAACGTTCTTTGTAATGTTTTTTTGCGCATGAATAATATATTTTAAGATTATTAGATTTAATAAGCTGTTCTATTATAGGATGATAATCGGGAAGTTGTTAAAACTAAATAGTAGCTGAAACTAAAAAGAAAATAGACTCTGTAGTGAAACGCGGAAGAATGCATTCCATGAACATACAAAGATTCTTTAGACCTTTCATCGTCACTGGGTCACAGCGATAGCCTTGCGGCGATAGTTTGTGAATATTTTCCATAAATATTACATTACGTTAGCAACTAATGTGTTGTTATGCGAAAATAGCTTTGCTATTCCTTGCTGGCATCGTTTTTTTTTTTCTTTAAAATGCAGAATTATTTCCGTCCTAAATTGCATTCCTTATTACAAACTACAATTACTTTTTTTTCTATGTTTCACTAATTTTTTAGAGAAAGCTTTCCTAGAATATATGAAAATATTAAGAAAAGCATAAATATATATATTGTTTAAAGTTTAATTTTAATTCGTTCAATTAATTTAATTATATTAATTTTGTATCTTCTATGTATAATTTATCCGTATGTAATAAAAACACATCAATTATTTATTATCACATATAATTTTCAGATTTTTCTAAAAAAAAAAATAAAAATCGTATTTTAATATTTTAATATGATTACGTATAAAATTCATAACTTTTGCATTAATTTTCGTATGAATAAAATATTCGTAAATTAATTCGCTCGCGCGCGTTACATTGTAGAGTTTAGTAAATAAACGACGCAACACTGCTAACGTTCAGCCAAACGCATTTCAGACGTACCGAATTTATGGGACGGGAGTTGCAGCATTGTTGTTTCCACTTCGGATCCTTTATAGTCCCGTAGCGGACCCTTGACCTGGCGAAACATTGAAGTCGACAAATCGGTCGCTACCAGTTGCGATGTTTGAGTATCATCAAGAAAGTCGAGTACGCGCGCTCGAAATCTGCGAATAAAAAACCACTCGATAGTGTATTTAACAGTCAAGTACGTGACGATTCAAGAGAACACGCATTTCGTCCTGTATACCGGGTGATAGCAAGAAATAAAATCTAAAGTTTATAAATAAAATTTAATTATATTAAATTAATATAAACAAAATATATAAACAAAAATATATAAAGATACTATAAAATTCGATTATATCATCGAAATAGATTTGTTATAATATATATTAACCTCATATTTCTAAAAAAAATATATATATAACTATTCTGCAAATCTGATATTTATTTATTAAGAAGAAAAAATTTTTATAATATGTTCTATTTCGATTAGCTATATTAATTTCAACGTAAAAATTAGAGCAAACATTGCGGAAGGAATGTCTTCTGTTGACTCATTAATATTTGCTATTATTACCTATACACTAAATATTATTTCTTTCACGTATATGACTCGACAAATAATAAGTCGCTGCAATACGAAACTTGTAAAACATTTTATATTTTACCTCTGCTAGTATCCAGAATAAATTTCGAATGGACCACCGTATAACGCATAGTGAGACTATTGCTCCTTTTTTTAATACCACGTCAGCCATTTATGGCCCAGCGTGCCACTTGACAGGACGCACGGCGTCACGGGGTAATCAAAGTGCCATTATCCATGGGAAATTGTAACTCCCCAATCTCTCTTACCCTACCTCTCTTTCTCGAGAAGGGGCGGATATGTATATTCGTGCAGACTACCGCTCTCGATATATCTCCTCTCTCCATCCCTCTCATTCGACGTCTCGCGCTGCTCCATGGCAAAGGGTGATTTAGGGTGGTCATTATGTAAACCTCCTCACCTCTGTGCGCTCATCGTGTTACACGAGTTACGACAGAGGGATCGACGAGTGGTACATTGTCAGAGTGGAGTCAACCACTGAAAAATGGCCGCTATTTGTCGCGGAGAATTCGACGCTTTATAATAGCCCCATGTTGAGATGACCAATTCTTCAAAAATCCAAGAAGAATTACAGCAGCTACAATCTTCACATTGACACATTTTACAAATTTATATATAATTAATTATAAATTAATCTAAAGAAGATTGCACAATTAATAATTACTTAGCGAAAGTAACTTAAATTTCCATTGACAGAAACTTGAGTTCTCGAAAGTTAATATCATAAATTTAGCTGTTTCTCGCTTCTCCTCGATTGGTTTCGCGGTTCCGCCACGCCGATGGGGTAGGAGAAGATTAGGTGGGCTCGGGGGTTAGTACGATGAGCACGAATCCCAGCCCATGCATATCAATCGAGTGACAACCTAACAACGGTTAACCGCAACCAGTCGACCCGCTGCTAATCAAGAAATCACAGCGCGAGATAACCCCCACCGGAGGGGTTCCAAGCGAGTCCGCCGGGTCGAACTGGTGTCATAACGTGTATCCGCCATTTCCGATCTTTTCACACATCACCCATTTTGCTGAACGACATGAACTTGCTATTAGGAGTGTACAATGTTCGATAATAAATCAACTGAAACTGGAAAAAAAAACAGAGCTGGAACTAAGAAATTCGTGAGAATCGAATTGATACTTATTGGTATGTAAGTACTTGATTGTCTCGGTTCTACGCGTATTTTATATGTATAATAAAATATTATGCATGATATTTTGCAGAAAATAATACATTTTTACATGATTCAGAATATATAATAATTATAGTGTTGAGAATAACTGATAGTAGTTAGTACAGGATATTTTATTATATTTTATTACATTATTATTATAGACTACGAAATTGGTCTCTATTATCATTAAAATAACGATTTTATTATTATTTAAATTAAAACTATCAAATTTTAGAAATATTGTTAGAACACACACAAATCAACTAATGAATAATAATTTACCAGATTTATCATCTATATTTTAAAAGTTAAAGAAAATTACCTAATAAAAAAATATGATATATGTGGAAAAAAAATCATACTTTTTCTTCTGTGTTTAGTCTTGTTTTTGACATACATTGAACACACACCGCGCGTTTACACAAGGGATCGCTGAGAAACACCGTAAGGGCGACGTTACAGTAATTACGGGGTTAAATACCAAGGGGTTAATAGCGAACCAATGAAGCGACGAGTACGATCGATGCGTTATACGATCTAATGCACGTGTTACTGGAAGTTTTAACGTCATCGATAATCCCGAAAGACAGATGAGTTCGAGAAAGAAATATCACATTATCGTTGGTTCTTTTCTATTTCTGTTAATTTGTTCCCAAAATATATTATTCTTAAAAATTTTTACGTATGTACTACTTTTTAAAAATGTTATTTACATTTTAATGCGATAATATATATAAAAATTTAGTAATAAACTTATAATTTAGTTGTAATTGTAATTAATTTAATTATAATATATATAATTTTACAAAATTGAATAAACAAAATCAATTAGATAATCAAATGCATTTAATATTAAATATAATTTTTAATAATAATATTATAACAAAAATTAATCTATAAATCATTACTATTATTTGAAATACGTGAAATATTTATGTGTTACAGTAACAAAATATTATTGCAATACATGTATTTATAGTTGTTTTATTATCAATGAAGCCGTCTATTGTTACTGCAACTGTACTCGGACGGTCCTTTGCGGTAACCTCTTGCCTTTACTCTGAGTCGAAAGTATAATGCGAATTGAGTCCTTAAAATTTTCTTCGCGAACGCACCCTTTCTTCGTTTCGGGCACGTAACAAAGTCTCCGAAAGCTCAGTCTCACGAATTGCATGAAATCGACACTCTAGCTACGTTTTGAGAGTATTAAACCCTCTAGTCCCCCCCCATTTCTAGAGAAGTACGCTTTAGATCTGTTCATCAAAAGTGCAAAACTACACATACCATTTCAACAGCATCATCATGTATTTTTATTGTCACACGTTTATATTTTATATCATAATATTTTCACAAAAAATAAAAGTTGTAATTTATTAGCCATAAATACACACACACACACACACACATATATTAATAAAGGTAACATTAAAATATAAAATTGACACAGTGCTGTAAAAAGCAGTACAAAAGCTCAAATCAAAGAATATTTTCTTAAACGTAATCAAAATATGAAATAATACAATAAAAATATTAAGTATACAATAAAAAAAAATAGTGTACAAAAAAATATACAATAAATAAAAATAGTACAATAAAAATGATGTAAGTAATTATATCCATAATGTTAAAAAAGTATTAAAGGTAAAATAGTAATATTTCCTTGATTTCAACGAGAGATTACGTTTTTTTGTCACAATCGTAAATCTGCGAAGTCGTAGAGAAGATATTGCATAAAGCTAGCAAAGCCTTCGAACAAACAAGTTAGCCGATTCGACTATAGGACCACGGGAAACAAATAAGAAACAAACGAACGAGATTGTCGAGAGATATAGGAAAGGAGGACGTTTGCCCGCGCTTACCTCCTCTTTTAAGGTTCTTGCAACGTCCCGGAAGTACGAAATCTAATTTAACCTTCGGTCCGATAGCGTGACTCTCTGTTCGCTTGAAATTCCCTCCCATAGATCCTCCCGCGCAAATCGGACCGAAAGAACTTTGATAACTTGTATAACTCGAATTTTCAGTGTCATTTGGGACACAGGCTTGAATGTCCGAGATCGTTATCAGAAAAATATGAAGATTAATATTTCTAAATTAGAGCTACTTAAATAAAATAGTAATAAAATAAATAGTTAATGTGGAAAAATATTTATATAATTTTAGAAGAAAATTCTTTGATAACATTCTTATAAGACATTTTTTATATTAAAATTAAGAGACATAAAAGTCAATTTAAAAAGCTCATACATACATAAAGAATGCAAATTAATTTTTAAATACTAGAGTTAAGTGTGTATATCATACCTTGCACTTTGCATAATAATTTTAATAATTTCATTTTAAAAGTTAATATCAATGGAAGCTTATCGTATTCTACATATTTTCGCGTAAAAATGCCTCGTATCCTAACGATTGCAAAATCGAAGAAAAAAAGGAAAGGCGCCAGGCGTATACCGACAAAAGTTTTCGCCACTCCGGATACGGGGAAGTTTCACCGTATTTGCGCATCCGGTATCATAAATCTTCGACTCTTCCCGCCTTCTGGTACCCGGTGGCCAAGTCACCAAACCCTTCGTCCATCCGAGGAATAAATTTACAAGAAAACTGCTACATTTTTTTTAATTTCTTTCCCATTTCATTCGTTTTCTATAAAAAAAAATTCTTTAAAAATGATTTTTAATTTAATATAAATAAATTGCAAGAAAAATACTCATTATTAATAAATCATAAGAAATGAAAATTAATCGTAATAGTTAAATAGATTAAATTTTTTATTGAAAAATTCTAAAATCCTAAAATTATTTATTTCTTTTAAGATCGTTTTTGCTAAAAATTTCTTCTCATTTATAAGTAATCACAGATTAGGTTAATGGTCGACTTTTACAAATATTTTTATATCAAAATATGAAAAATATAACTTATGCTATTCCATTCAACAACTCAATTATCCCTACCAAAAAAACTCACTTCTATTCATTAATCTAAGCTATATCAGGAAATCATAATCCTCTCATAATCTCTCTCTCTCCGTGAATCCTCTCTCGCTCAACAATTCATCGCTATCAACGCCAAGTTTTTATAGATTATTGATGATCGAGGCGTTTCGGCGCACAAAAGAGTGGCATAATAACGCAATTAGCGGCGCGTTGACAAATTGAATCGATCCGAAATGTATTCTTTTCATCGTGCCCCGATATCTCGTTTCTCCCCTTTCTTCTTCCTATAAATATTTCATGCCGCGCGTTGTCCCCACATCCGTGGAAAATCATCGAACGTTGGACGATCCTTCTTTATACGGCCTTTTCGACTGCCACCCTCGAAAATTCTTGTGGCGAAAACCATGGAAAACCGATAATCTTCCATCAATCAGTATCAGAATCGTACCGTCGCCGTTTTGAAGAAAAAAAGAATACACGACATTCTATAAGCCTTTGAATTTAAAAAAAGAAATCATATGATCGAGCCTGATACATTGGAATATTTCACGATAAACATTGATTTACTTAAAATCCGGCGTAACGTTTACTGTTCCTCATAAAAGGATATATTACAACGAATAGTGATTTTTTTATATCAAGGCAATCGATTTTGTATAATATTCCAAAAAATATACAAAAAAAATACGTTAAGATAATTATCAAAGAATTTAAACGGTAATATTTTAAATTATACAAAAAAGGCTTTCTACACAGGAAGAACAATTTTGTTAGATCAGATCAAAATATTCATTACAGGACGATTAAGCTAGAATCTCAAAACTTTTTGTAGCATTATACTTGAGCATTTTATATAGTTT
>NW_017259576.1:2110170-2121930 GCF_001594045.1 Atta colombica | reverse complement strand
GCGTATATATATATATTTTTTTTTTTCAGTAAAATCATTCTTTCCATATATAATTGCTTGATAATTTCAGAAGTTTTACACCAAATTGGTTGGAATAAAAATTCCTATGCTTAATAGAGTTTCGTTTCTGTATCACATCTCGATGCGTTTTCACCATTCATTACAGCGACTACGCGCGACGCCGTGCGACGATAAAGCGCCTCACGAAGCTATTGGCTACCGTAATTTGTCCGGCGATGTCACAGAACTCTTAACTCCCCGTCCATATCGGAAACGGCGTGAAAACGGCGAACGCTATTAGAGAGGCGATCGTGTGTACACCAGTCCGCGGATTGGTTGCGATGCAATTATGTACGGCAGGGTGGGCGGTCGGTCGGTCGGGCGAAGGTGTTAAATTCACTGGATGTGTATCCTGGCGAGCGAGCCCCATTCTGGGCGGTAGCCGACACAAATCCGATCGTATTTTCATCGACGCCAAATTGGCAATATCCTCGCCGGTGACGATTCCTGAATTATGCATCAGCCTCGGGGACAGTCGCTCCGAAGTTTATCCATCCCGCTTGTTTCCACCGAGAAGCCCGACCCGCTCGGCTCTCTTCCACGCAGAGAGTTTTCTCCCCTTCCCGTCTCCTCCTCCTCCTCCTCCTCCTCCTCCTCCTCCTCCTCCATCTCCTCTTCTATCGCTTCACTTCCTCCTCGTCTCCCTCCTTCGCAACCCCCTCGGAACATTGCACTTCCTCTCGTCTCTCTCGCCGAATTGCCACCCCCTTTCGAGTTCCCTACCCTCCGCGCACCCTTTCTCGGTTGGAAACGTCACTTATTGGTCGAGCGAGAGGGTGGAAAAAGAGACGATACTCTCGAATCCGACCAATCACGGTGAACGCCCGTGATAATGCTCGCGATATCTTGCACCGGTGAAACCTGGCGCGAGGAGAACGCCGTGGGAGAAGTTTCTGCGAGCGCGAGATAACTCTCATCGAAAGCGATTTCGGCCGAGACCGTTCTCTTGGATTTCCCGCCAATTGATATAATACTATACTGAAATATATATACCGAGTGCATTCTTATTGAAATCTGTATTATTTTTAATAAAAATTATATAGTTTTTTTTTATCAAAACGATATATATACTAAAATATTTTTTTCGATCTGAAGTTTGTGTCAATTCAACAAATCATACAAGGAGAATAGAAAATGCTACTTGCATAATTATATAAACGTATAATTATACATCAATTTTTTTTATATATATATATATTATATTTATTATATATTATTATATATTATATTTATATAATTACAATTATAATTTATATTTGTATTAGAGAGTTTTTTAAAATGATAACAAAATTAAACATACGTGGCTCTGTAATGATGTGAACGACTGAGTCGCTTCCATTTTAATAAACAGGAAGCGAAGTAGAAAGGATAGATTATTAGGCGCTTGGAAACAGCACTTAAGCCTTTAAGAAAGCGTCGAGGTCCAACTCGAAAGACAGACAATGGGAAGTAAAAGCAAAGCATCATTCGGAGAAGGGCGAGGGTTGTCTACCCACCCCAATAATAAAATGATAAGGACCTTCGTCTTTCCGCCGCCCAAACTTCCTTCTGACTGAATCCCCATCGTATATAAATGTCGATATTATTGTAACGAGACATTTTTGATGCCGATTTCATATCGTGCGCTTGCCTTGATACGCATTCGCATGATATACGTCGAAATCGGCAGAAATGGCGTCCACACGTACAGCTACGATTATTATCGCGTATACAAACGGGAATCAAACATTGGAACCGATCACCAACAGTAGAAATCGATTTTCTCTATTCACAGCAATCCGCTGTTCGTCCTCCCTTTCATCCCGCATATCATTCCCGCATTTCGTCCTCGTTAAAACACATCGTAGCAATGGATATGACCTATCGTTGAGCAGAAATGGTTGTGAAACTCGCAAAATGTGAGGCTTTCATTGAAACCTATAACTATCTCTTCCATATCGAGTTACCGGGAAAATACAAACAGTTATCACATTTTTGTATTCAAAAAAAGTCAATATTAAATAATATTAATTAATAAACAAGACTTTATTTATAAAATGTATGATATATATAATCGATTGATGAAATGTGCAGTAAAGTTTATATAGTCGATACATGATGTATAAACTAAAAGCCTTTCTTTATATCACAAAAAATTTGTTTTAATAATTGACAAATATTTGTTTAACTCTTCACAAGCATTTAGCATCTTATCTAGCTTATCTGTTTTGTATTACACAAAATAGAGAAAAATGAAAGATACAAATCTAATTCCCGAGCTTGCGTTCCAAATAAATTTAATATGAATCATTTATATCGATTAGTCGACTATATTCATCGCTTTTCTGTGAAAGTATTAAGATATTAATTTGTGGCATACGTGCAAAAGGAAAATAATACATTTTGTATAATTAGCTGCGAGATCTATTCGAATTTAGACTTGAATTTTTTTCTTTTAAAAAATTAGTAAGATGCACATCGAATGCCGTATGATCAACAAAATCTATTCAAAATAACGAAAATAATTTGTTTTTAAATTCTTTTAGCTAAATCAAATAAATTAATCATTTCTTGTGTTGTGTTAATGCAAAAAATATGATGCAAATTAAATTTTTATACATAATAATATCGGAAATCATTCGCAACAAATTTATTTTATAACGTATGATTTTGATATGCATGATGTGTTTATATTTTTAAGTTGATACATTTCGATAAACATTATACACATTTATCGAATTGTAAGTTAATACTTATAGGAATCCTTCTATGTTAGGCTGAACACGCACACGCATTAGTATATATTATCAGCGTATAATTTTAGAATAGATAATCCGTTAGTCACGCGACGAGCAACATGCATCGGTAGCTGGTTTGTTCATCTTGCACTAAACTCTCGCGATCAATAATGCTTTCTTGAAAAAAAATTACAGATAAACAAAATGAAATCATTAGACGGAGAAATACATTATCAATCGCAAATCTGATAGAAGATGAACAAATCGGCCTTAAATTGTTGACAATTATCGATCCAGGAGACCGAATTTCTAATTTCATAGATCTCGCAGAAATCACTGTTGTGCACATTTATTCTTGTTTTCTCATCTTTATCTTAGATATTTTTCTGTAAAACTTATTCCTTACTATCATCCTGTATATATTTTTGAACAATAATCAGTCATTATTTTATCAAAATTTTTTGACAAAACAATTTGCGTATATAAGTCAATGTTTTGTATATAAAATAATTATTCTTCATGCAAATCAATGTTCAATTTTTTGAAAAAATTATTTGATATTTGAAACTTGTTTAATGTAAATCCTCTTTTTTGTTAAAATTTTTTTAACTTTCTGGTTATGTATTTAAAAAATAATGACCAATATATTATGCTTCGTTTCTCATACGATGCTTCAAGATGCCGACGTATTCTTTTTCTTCTTATTTTCTTCGCAACCTACAGTTTCTCGTTTTGCTTGTAGATTGCTTGGCTTCTTTGGAAGACAATAGTGTATGCCAGTGGGACAGGGGTAGGAATATTTCTTCTTCAACAGACACGGGTGTGTCGAGGGTCGCTTTTTTAAGATTTTCATCTCATAGCACGGACAAGGGCCAGGATGTATTTTGGGTGGTGGTGGACAAGGACAAAGTACGATAGGTGCGTTCGGTGGCTTCGGCAATGGAAGTGGAACACAAATTTGCTTCTTTTTGATGTTATTCAGTTTAATCTTTATATCAAATTTATCATCTTTCTGGAAGACTTCCATACTTGGACACGCTTTAGGCTTCATAAACTTCGGCGGTGCGCACGTTACCTTTGCATACTCCATCTTCGGTGGTGGAAAAGTTTGAGGCAGTTCGCACTTACCTAGTGGCAGACAAGTCTTCCTACACTCGGAATCCACGATCTTTTTCTCTATCTTTGGTTTCGTCTTCTCGTTTTGCTTATCGCACTTGACTTGCTTATCGTTCTTTTCTTGGTGACAAACGTCGCTCTTTTCCTTGCAAGATTTGCCATGCTCATCAGCTTTCTCGGTAGATTTACAGATTTTATCCATTTTCTTGCCAGCGGAAGGCTTACTAGAATCTGATTTAGCAAGTAGAAACAAAGAACTGTGAAATCCTCGCCAGTGAAGAAAGCCATGCCTATGCAAGAAAATCGGATAACAGAGATTACGATGAGAAGACGTCTTATACGTTTTATTTCTTTGTAATTTTGGAAGCTTCTTGGATATTTTCTGAATGTTTTTGGAAACATTTCGTGAGCACTGTGAAAGTGAATGTGAGCACGTTAAATGAGATCTAGAACATGATAAAAAATATTGTTTGCAAAGTTCTGGAGATAGGAGTTTCCATTTTAAAAGATATTCGAGGCACGTCAAATATTTAGAAGATGGTGCTAATGACTTCGAGTATTCTAGACATTCCAGAAATTGTGAATCTTTCTCTCGACAGATCTTTAAGAATGGCGATTTTTTTACGAATTTCGAATATAAAGCGAAAGAACGTAGCAAATTAACTGATTTATAATGACAAGATAGCGATGATAAAGTATTATGATAAAGCAGAAAATATTTCTCAATGAATTTTAAGAATGGTAGATAAGAAGGTGGAATTGTTGAATAGCAGACTGACATTGCCGATATTGGTCCATTCAAAGCCGGCAGTTTGTCCATTCGTTTCGTCATGAATGAACGTTTCAAAAAATATTTTCTTGATTGTTCATGAATCCGATCAAATGATTTATGCCTTAAAAGGCTTCTAGGCTTGAAGGAATTAAAATCTCTTGTGTAAATCAATCCTGAATTGAACATATTTATCGAATAGATTTTATAGTTCCATCGATTAAATCCTAATTCTCCTATTCCAAAGATAGGTCTTGATAGACTTCTTAGGAAAATTTCCGTTTGTAACTTTAGCTTCTGGATAGCCTGCGGGATTCAGAAAAAGAGATGAAGATAAAGAAATATATATTTATATTTTTAAAAATAACAACAGCTCTTCGTTTCCATCAATGATATTTATGATAGCCACTGATGCCTCCACGTACCTTCTGTCTCTTACTGACGCGATTCAGCAATACTCTTTCTTGCATGGTTTCTTGGGTGGGCAATGAACGCAGAATGGCTTTTTTTTGGGTTTTGGCTTGAAGGGATAACCCGGTGGTTCCATGGGCTGACAGGGGCCCTTGGGTGGATCGCATGGATTCTTTTTTGGTTCACCAGGCGAATCTTCGCCACAGTCTGGCTCATCTAGCCGCAGTACTCTGCCACTAACTGCCTGCTGGTTTTTACGTATTAATTCGTGAAGAATTTTGCTGCACTTTCTCAATAATCTCGCGGTAATCCCGACCAGCGCTCTTGGCCCACCTCCCTTCTTTAGAGAGTTTAATAAGACAAAAGCAAAGCGCTTGTATGAGTAAAGAATGAAAATAATGATTTAATGCGAATATAGTTCATAAATATAATAGAGAAGCTAATGCTTACATGCTTACACAAAGTGATTCTTTAATTTATACAAAAAATAGGATCAATTCATTGATTTGTTTTCTATTTTCATTAAATTATTGTCCTTGTTTTCATTAATGATTTTTTTTTCTTTTCTTCCGTCTGTCGTATCCTCGATTTTCGATGCTTCATGTTTGAATCGGAAAACTCGACGCTTGAATTCTGCTACTTTCTCGATCAAAGTTTGCAATTTTTCGACAGCGTCCTTGTTGGAAACTTTTTCTGACATCAGCATTATTCGATCAGGCTCTGTTAATTCTTCAATACTTGAAAAATGTACACGTGTGATAAACCTCATTAATGGACCTCTATTGACATATTTGTTATTTTCAAACAACAGCATCATCGGGTCAAAATTGTATGTGTCATACTCCTCGTCGATAATTGGCGATTCTTCACTAGGTTTTTTTATTTTTTTATTTAGTTGATAGTCTGTACCAATCTCGTCTTCGTATTCTTCACCTTGAGGGAAATAATCATCGTTGGCATCGTATAATAATTTCGATTTCTCAAACTCATCACACTGATTGTTACAATAGCAAGGATGAGTGACAAAATGATTATGTAGAAAAGAAAAATCGGAACAATCCTTGTGATTGACTGTCGAATTGAAATCTTGCTGAAAATCTTTAACAAAATTGATTTCCGTAAACTGTTGACATGAATTGATGATCGATAGAAAATCTCTGTTGATTTGGATCCGATTGGACTCGATCGGTTTTCCACTTCCCGTTATTTTTACCGCAGATGTCATCAATGAACTTGAACTCTCTCTTCTCTGCAGAGAGATGACGACCAAAGCAATCAGAAATAGAATTTATAATAGTTCATTATGTGAATAAGATATTCTTTTTCACGTATACGTATTGTACGATTTTGAATAGTTTAAAGTAGACAATTCAACGAGAAAAGAGGC
Organism: Atta colombica; assembly: GCF_001594045.1. Lineage (NCBI taxonomy): Eukaryota > Metazoa > Arthropoda > Insecta > Hymenoptera > Formicidae > Atta > Atta colombica. The sequence goes on along the minus strand of NW_017259576.1, from coordinate 2,115,470 downwards.
AGAAGGGAGGTGGAGCCACAGCGATCACAAAACATTCTTGCGAGTTTTATATTTAGATAATTTTTTTAATTTAATCGCGTATAATTTTATTTAAAAAATGGCTAAATAAAATATGCTCAAATACGAAAGATATCGTTATAGTTTCATAATTTATTTATCAAATAAAAAAATTATTAAATTCCCCTTTATAATAATAAAATATAATAATAAATATTCCAAAAACTTACTTCTGCTATTATTTCGGATTTTGAAATCTTCACAGTCAAATTTTCTGGTTGTGGCTGAAATAAAAAATTATGTTATCATATAGTTGTTTAGTTAGAGTGTTTTTGTGACCTCTATATTTAAAAGAATATAACTAAAAAAATTTACAATACTGTATAAAAAAAATAATATTTATTATTACTCATAGATTTATAACAGATTTGTAACAGAACATATCATATACTTATATAAGTACTTCACAGATATAAGATATTATAAAAACAATAGTTTTTTTCTTTAAAGTAATTTACATTAATATAAATTAAATTTTGTTCCGAAATAATTCATTTTAAAGTTAACATAGATTTTGTAATTGATACTTGTATGGGGGGGAGGGAGGAGGCGGAAATATTTTTAACTCTATTATGATTTCTATATATAAAAAGAGACATTAAAAGTTTTTTTTTTTCAGGAAACATTTTATACGTAAATAATGCATAAGTGAGATAATTTCAAGAGTCTTTTTCTTTTGTGTTATCAGAACATTCTAACTTTTTAACAGGTCGACACTCTGGTTTTTTTATTTCTTCTTTCTTCTTGATATCATTCTTCTTCCTACATGGGCTTATGTCATGCAATTCATAATAAGTTTGTTCTTGTTCGAAAATATTGGAAATTCTGCAAGGATCTTCTTTTGTTTTACAAGGATCTTCTTTTATTTTATAAAAATCTTCTTTTGTTTTACAAGGATCTTCTTTTGTTTTACAAGGATCTTCTTTTGTTTTACAAGGATCTTCTTTTATTTTACAAGGATCATCTTTTTTCTTTTTACATAAGTCTTCTTGGATTTCCTCCTTTCTTTCACGAGGTTGTTCATGGCAAGGATCTTTTTCTATTCTAGGAATATCCTTTTTCGGTTTACACGGATCTTCTTGGATCTCCGCCTTTGGTTCGCAAGATTTACGCCAATTGCGGGAATATTTTTTATTACAAGAATTATTTCTTCCTTTGTAGGAAAGTACATTTTGTTTCTTGCCTGTACATTTTATTTTTCTCTTTTCTCTGTTCTGACACTTGTGTTCTATCTCCCTCTCTTCACACGACTCCTCTTTTTTGTTACAAAAATCATTATTCTCTATATTCTTCTTAAGAGTTCTTTTCCGCTGCATACAAAATTCCTGTATCTTCCTCCGAATGCCAACCTTCTGTTTATCAGCTTTATAATCCTTTGCAAAGAGAATTGCATTGTTGGAAATTATGTCGAAAAACGGAACTTGGTTCACTACAAAAATATTTTCTGAACAATACGAGTCTGAATGTGTTGTCGAATGAAATCGTATTTTGGCCTGCAGATCTGGGAGTATGGATTTGATTTTGGAACATGTTCGTCGAATCCAATTTTCCTGTTCAACGACATTTAACGTATCGTCCGTCATTGTTTCGCTGTCATGATTGAATGAATCTACTTCGCGATTATTTTCACGCTTGTAATTTATAAAATTTAATGAAGACAAAGGAAATATAATGCGAGCGTAGAATTCATGTAATAACTTCAATTTAGTATTCAATAGTATTTCTGGTATCGACCAATCGGTCGATTTCTCTGCTCCTTTGCAATGTGCCTCTATATTTGGAAGTATACTAACATTTCTAAATTTCTTCATCAATCTTCTTGCCGGCTTTTCGCCATGATTTAACAAAAACGTCAGCAACAATTGATTATTTTTTTTCGCAACATATGTTGCGAATGTACTGTAAGATAAATATTCGATTTTTTTCGTTCTTTTCTTAATCGATCGATCTATCTTTGCGATTTTCGCTTCTGGAATGAACTTCAGATCATACTCCTGAGACGATGGATACATCAAGTCGAAGAACCACTTGCAAATCGGAACGGTGTCGTAATTTCTTTGCCAGATTTTCATGTTGCTGGAACTCGTCTCACCCAGGACATAAAGACACATCCTGCTGCATGCATTGCCCGCCTGAGGACAGACGGAGATACGATTTCAAGATCGATTCTCTTGTAGACCTTTTCTTTGTTAAAGATTTACATGTGGTCGCTGGTCTTCAGCATCAATTAATTTTATTCGTAGATTAGCTAACTCTATATCCCAGTCTATATTTCGTTATTTTTTATAAAATCTGAGAGCGTCATTTCATATAATATCTTCAGTGCAAGCGTCTTCAGGCTTCTGTTACCAAATTTTTTGGAACTTTACAATTATTTTAATATTTGCACGCATCACGATTATTTATTTTATTTAAGCGATGATTTAAACAATTTTAAATGCTCAAGAAAATCTTGTTAAATAAAGCGTCTCACAAAGATGACGAATATGTATGAAATTATAATTTCTTCAATAGTGCACTATATCCAAAAATAACAAAAGTTGATACTGACTGTACGTCACATAATTAAACGCAAATATGCGAATTTTGAGATTCTTATTGTCCTTTGCCAGTAAAGTGACAATACAGTTTATGTTATGATTATTAAAATAGATGCATTCTTTGAAATTGAGTTATTATAATATCGAATACAGAAATCAATATCTCTGGTAACAGATAGACAGACAGATAGAAAGAAAAAGAGAGAGGAGAGAGAGAGAGAGAGAGAGAGAGAGAGAGAGAGAGAGAATCAAGACGTAATAAATAATTTTAAAAAAGCACGATAATGATTTTATTTCTTTTCTAATTTTATGAAATTTAATCTTTTTAATTTTATGAAATTTATTTTCATTTTCATTTTCTACTTGTGCACAATAAAAAATATTTTTACTTTATGTATAAAATATTCCATGAAAAAAAATTTTATAAATTTGTATAGAATATACATCATAATTGAACATACATGCAATTATCTGTACAATATATTAAAAATTATTTTTACCTTTGCTTATCAAGTAGGATTAACTAATGTGTATATAAAGATAGCTTTTAAGTATAGTTCTACATTAAAGTGAATTCTTTAAAGTGAATTCTATCAAGCAATTTTTTGTATATGTTGTAAATTTAAAATATAAATGTTACAGACTTTTTTTCTCTTATATTTATTTTTCTCTTACCTTTGATATTAATTCCTCAATAGGTATCAATGGACTATTAAGTGCTGGAGCTTCTTCAGCTATTGGTAAACGGTAAAGAGCTTCCACGAGTTTCTCTGTCTGATTCTACATAAAAATCGACTACTTTATCATACAATTTTTTTTATATTTAATGTACTATATTTAATCTTTCACATTTAAATATACAACAGTTTTACTTAATATTTGAACTTCATTATTTATTCTAAATAAAAGATAATATTAATTCTAAATAATAAAAATATTAATGATAATAAATAAAGATAATTCTAAAATAGAGAGACAAATTCATTAGTTCTATATTAAAAATTAGAAAAAAATACTTTGGTAATTTTACAAAAATCTATTTTATTGGTTAATATTAGCAAAACAAAATATTTACACATAATCAATGAAAAACATTAATATATTAAACATAATTAATAGATTTGAATACGCTCTAATAAATACAATTGGACGCGTAAATAATAAATAAGTTTATTCTTTACCCTTCCATTATTTCCTTCATGATTATTATTGTCTGTTTGTCTCATGCTGTTAATTACTGCATTTGAACGATTGCCTTCCTCCAAACAGGATTTCTTTCTCATTGTTGGCATTTCTGATGACTATTTAATTGAAATTTATTTTTTTACATTTATTTTATTTTTTATTTCAAATATTTTTCTTTAACAAAAATTGTTAATTATAATGATAAGTTGTTTAATTTACATAAACCTTTTTAAATGAAAGTGGACAATGAATCACTTACAATAGAATTGAATTGCTGTTCATAGAAATTGTAAAAAGGCAAAGGCCTGTTGACAGCTGCCACATCGTATAATGCAAAGGTATTCAGTTTCACGTTATTTTTTAATAACTGAGATAAAGTTTGACTGATTTCTCTAGCGCCGCCAATTAGAGCAATCTAAATTATAATAATATTTTTAATTACACCGATGTATTAATAAAAAGGATAAAGAAATAGACAATTTAATCTATGATAATGAAGCGAATAGAAATGTATAAAATGAAAATGAATCTCTCGCTATCAAAACTTAATCGTAAATAATACCTCAAAATTCTTTTCACCAATACAGGTTCGACGTGATCCAACGGATTTTACAACTGATTTTGCGGCTCGGGAAAACATGGTTAAGTATACTAAAATAATTTAAAAAATTTTTAACGACTTCATCAGACGCCCGACATATTCAAAATGATTGAGCAATGAGCATACGGCGTTTGTTACAAATAAACATCGATTCTTTCAATTTCAACTGTTTGAATATGTAAGAAAAATTAAAATATCGTACAATTTTACATTCGACATTTTATTATGCAAATATAAATGTTATTCGAAAATGCTTACGCTAAGTAAATTAATAAGTAATATTAATTTTATTTAATTAAAATGTAAAATCAAGATGTAAAAATTTCTCTTCTGGGATCAAAATTTTTATCTCAAAAAATACTTTAAAATAAAATATTAATTTAAATACTTTACTTTTTATGAATATTACTTTAAATTCACAACTAAATCTTTACTGTAAATCAATCTTTATTATAAAAATTAAAGTTGGTATTAGATGTAAATTTACATTTCACTGAATTTATATAAAATTGAATTAAATAACTGAATTTTAAACATAATTCAAAAACAATAATTTCAATATACACATTTTTGTACATAATGTGTAATTAATGTGAATTTTTTTTTATTATGACAATATAAGAGTATCATATTTTACACTGTTGTAGCCATCTAGTGTTGTAGTAAGAAAACAGAAACTCGATATAATTACTGGCGATCATCTATATAGGAATGTTAAATATAGACGTTCCTTACCGATTGCTATTCTACTAGTCCGCTGAAATACCGACAACTACTTAAGGTAGCTCGGTCACTTACCCTTGAACGATAAAATTGAATTATTTCATCTCTTTAATAACTACAGTCTAAAATGCAATTTATCATTTTATCATTCACAGTTTTATAATATATGAAATTATTAAAAAATATTAAGATAT
>NW_017259576.1:2104849-2110070 GCF_001594045.1 Atta colombica | reverse complement strand
ATATATTATATATATTAATTAAGTTATATTAATAAAAATTCGTACAGAAATTTCCGAGAGGGATGTAAAAAAAAAATAAATGAATAGAAATAAATGAATGAAAATTTCCTTTAATTACTTAATTTATGTATTTTTGTTATACAATACATATAATATTCCATAAAACAGAAAGAAGAAATTTTAGAAAAAAATATAAACAAATAGCCTTGTTTAATTTTAAAATTATTTAATTTACTTATATTTTATGCGACATTCCATAAAACAAATAGACAGTTAGAATGTTTAATAATTAAGACATATCTAATTTCATTCCGATACGTACATATATTTTATTAGTAACTGTATTAGTAATTAAATAATGTATTAAATGTACAAAGCAATATTCAATTCTTTATACTTGTTAAGTTAAAAGGCATGATAGTATATCGCGCCATCATGTATTTATTTCTTGATTAGTAAACTTCGTCGCACGTGATATTGTAGTCAGGATATTTTTTCTTCAATAACTCAATCGACACTTGATGATCTGCTTTGCCATAACCCTATAAACCAAATTAGTCAAAAATGATTAACTGTCTATTACATCTTCCAAAAATAAATGTACAATAATGTCATGACCGTTACATGACAAAATTTAAGTCTTTTTATCATGCTCAATTAACATATTCGCCAGCATAATGAATTAATTGGCAGCAATTGTTACGACTGGTAGCAATTGTAGACTTCGTTTTATTCAATTTTAATGACATCGTCACAGCTGTCACGTTGATTGCAGCAATGCGCGAAAGGAAAAGGAAATAAAAAAAAAATAAAGAAGGTGGAAATTAAACTTCTAGATAAACTGTTAGATAAAATTGTGATGATAAATTGAAGTATGTTGTATTTTAAAGAAAGCTAAATGCGAGTGCTAGTAAAAAAAGACTTTCAAATCAGTAAAAAGTTCCGAGGTTGAAAGAAAAACATTATAAATGCACCAAATAACACAAATGAATAATTTAATGGATTTCTTTATAATAATTATATTATTTGTTTTTATAATAATGTACTAATATTGAATCGCAATTTAGTATTAATCGGCACATTCAAGCTGAGCAAAGCTGCTAGCCTGCTTGGCAAGTGATTGAATGTGCTTGATTGAATCTATAAGTGACAACCAATCATATTCATTTGCTTGGTAAGCAAACTAGCCGCTTTGTCGATTTGAATGCGCCCAATAATAATATAATATTGAATTAATCCTCTATTTATATCTACGGTCATGTGAAATCTCGCATCTTCCATCAACAACCTAGATCTTTGAGCTTCAATGCAGATTTTTTTATAGGTGTAATTTGTATTCTATCATAATTCATAATCAAAATATTGATTACGCTTTTAAAGTTCAACTGGCTGGCGAAGAGTTAATATTAATTTGAAACGTCGCGTGTTTCTAATTGATCTATAGCAAGTATCAAAGAGAGAGAGAGAAAGAGAGAGAGAGAGAGAGAGAGAGAGAGAGAGAGAGAGAGAATTACATAAAATATTTTATAGTTTTTAATGTTATAGAAGAATCTCACAGTTATTATAAATATTAATAAAATAACTTGATATTTTTTAATTTTTCCATACATAATATCGTTACTCTTCGCGTAAATTTTACGGTATTAAATCATATTCTCATGGGATCAGGAATAATCTTTAAGAAGACAGAAGTAGACAAAATACGCCCCCGTTGCTTGTAATTAGCGATACGAAAACAGAGCATCAAGGATGATGTTAAAATTATTCTCCCCCGGGCGTTGTTAGATTTAAAGAGGGCGACCTTCTTTAAATCTATAACTAATATCCTTTCCTTCTATTCGACTCTTTAGTTTTTTAATATACACACTCGAATCTTTTTCTTAAATCTTGCGTTTTAAAAAATATTTTCTTGTCAATCTTAATTTCTCGTAAAGCTCTTGTAATATGAATTATCCGTCTTCCAGAATGGATTGCAAAATTCAATTTAAATTCTCGAATAAATAATTCAAAATGCTTCCGCTGCTTTAAGATATATTGGCTTGTTCATTCCTTATAATGTCTATATATTACTAAGATATTTTCTCTGAAATAGGATGAATATGCAGCCTGTTGAGGCGTTCATATCATATTTTATGAAACTTCGCTATATCTATCATACTTCTTATACTTAAATTTATTTACTAAAGATAACGGTCTGATAGCGTCCTTATTTTCGTCCTTACAAATTGCAACTTGTAGCCAAATTGAAGTTATACAACTCTTTATGTAATAAACTCAACGCAGTATGATTAAAATTTACATTGAGAAAGGTTACTAGCAGTAACCCTGACGTCAAGATGTCGAAAGAATTTCAAGAGATAGCAGAGTTAAAGCAATGTATTTTAATTAAAATAAACTATCTACTCTTTTTATATTATAAATAAATAAAACAAATATTCAGATTAATACAAGACGGCTTATGATAATTATCGATATAATAATATGGTATTATATAAAATTATATAAGAAAAAAAAAGAAATTAAAAGAAAAAAAATATTACTTTAAATAAAAGCATAAAAAAAGTTTTGTAATTAAAAAACACAATGCTTGATCTAATGTATTGCGCGTTTAGCATGTCATAAAATTAAATGATATCGTGTGACAATAAAAACTTATGACACCGTCCGAATTTTTGCAACACACTCGTAATAATTATCTTATTTATGCGAAAGCCCTACGATCGTAAATGTAGCATAATATAGCTTAATAAAATCCAACTGCGTTACGGAAGTCGACGGACATTTCCAAGTTTACGTAAATGCAATTGCAATTTTACGCTTGGAGGTCGATCGACCTGCAGCTTCAAGGTTTATTTGTACGCTAGAAAGCGTTTCGCAACGAAATAAAATTTTTGTTGTTGAATATGAAATATTCTGTCTTAATATTGATTTATTAATTACACTGTAAAAAATCAACTATTTTCTCTCTCCAAAGTGTGATTATTTTAAAGATTTTTTTTCACGCTAAACACGATATCGTATGAAATGGAGCGACAATCAATTTAATATTGTACCTCAATTTTTACTAAAAATCCTGACATGTTACACAAATTCTAACGACTCGTGTTGAGTGTGAAAAAGTTTTCAAGATATATATTATTGTACTTTCAGAGAAAAAAAGTAATTTTTTGAATTGTGTAATAATGATATAAAAAGTCTAAAATTTAAACAATCATAATTTGATGAAAATAAGTCGCGCAATCGTAAACTAAAATTCATTTGAAAGCTCTCAAATTAAAAAGCTTTTAGGTACCATTTATTAAGAAACAAACTTTTATTCTGTTGTAAAAAAATGTTAAAAATGATCATTTTTCATTTATTTCACCTTAATTTATTCAAAATATAAATATGCTACATAAACTCTATCGTGTTCAACGTGAAAAAATGTTCGAAATATGTACTACATACACTTCCGAGAAAATTTGAGTGTTGAATTTAAAAAAGAATCAATTTTATTAATGTCAACGTGCGTTTCGTTTAAATTCTTTTCCTATTCTTTCAACTATTGTGTTTATGGTAATATAATTTTGGTAATATTGGGAATATATAAGAAGTACACTCCACTGAAGGAAATTTCTATTTTACACGTACAATTCAACTGATAAAACGCACGTAAGTTCCTATTTGATTATATTTGCGTCAGATTGCACCAATTCTATCGGTCAAACGAATTTAATCTGCTAAAGTTCGACGTATGATGACTGAACGTGGGCGTAAAGCTCGTAACGAGCAACAGCATGGGGGGGTGAAAATGTTTATGCGCTGTTAATCATAGATATTCCTCTATCCACATTTCAAGCCACTAACTGATATTAGGAATATATCACGGTTCACTTTAGACATTCATGTCAACCAATTGTCAATTTTATTTAAATAGAAGTACGAACATAATTTCGATTAACAAAAGATCTTTACATTGGAAAATAAATGAAATATATATGTAGCGCACAATATACCACAGTGAATAGTAAAAAATAAGTAGAAAATACAGAATATACAAAATCACAATCGGAAAATCAAACAGTTATTATTTTGTAATAAATAGACGGAAATAGATGAAATACTATACTTACTAGAAGAAATCCGTTATTTTTATTTGAACAAAAACGTAAAAAATAAAATATTTTTATGTCGGTTAAATCAAGGATGTTCGAAATTGATCAAATAATAAATATTCCGATAAATTTCATACTAAATTCCAAGACTTACTTGCGAAGATCCATAAACTCTGATGATCTTTTCGTCGGGATCGTGCTCAATTTTTCCACCGCCTAAGCAATTCGCTTGTAGACCAGCATATTTCTTGATTTGTTCTTCTACTTCGTCGAATATATCAGCTAAAACAAAAATAAAATAATGTATATAATAATGGAATTCGACATAATTTTAAGACTTATATTAAACCCATCAATTGGATGAGATTACAAAGTAGAGTGCGTAAGTATCTTAACATTAATTCAATTTGTGACGTTAATATTTTAGCTGTGATTCCGTTTCCAATCTAACAAATCAAATCGGCGCGCAATTTATAAAACTAAAAAATATAGCATATAAATGTTAAGTACTAAGATCCGCTCTAACCGAAAATAGGATTCTTTCTCTTATTTGATTTGTACTGAACTATTTTTTTTTTACAGTTAACGTGTTGATTGTATTATCAAAATTTTTTAATTTTGTAAAAAGATATTTGTAAAAAATAAAGTTATATAATATACAATTTTGAATCAAATAAATAACTAAATAACAATGTAAAATAAAAAAATGTGCAATTTAATACATTTTCATGGATATTAAGCTTATTGAATCACATTACATAATATTTTATTATTGTATTATATGCTTACAATAATAAAAATTTCACCATAACAGTAAAACATAGATATAATAAAACTCGTTAGACAAATCATGTGTTAAACGTAAGATTTATTAGTTTTTAAAAAAGATTCTTTAAAAATATCTAATATATATTTTCTCATTAGTATCTTGCATAGTTTAACAGAAAGATATGTTTAAACGATGAACTTTTTCAATTCAAATATAGGCAGCAAAGCTATTAATAAGATTTGACGAATACAGAATGAATCATGCTGAAGATAAATAAAATCACGATCATTTTATATCCTGTATCAATATGTTGTTATTGCTTCATTTTGAAGGAAGACGACAGTTATAATTTCCGCTT
>NW_017259576.1:2091852-2104749 GCF_001594045.1 Atta colombica | reverse complement strand
CTCCCTACCCCTCCCTCCCCCCTCCCTTCCTCTCTCTCTCAAAAATTACAGAAACTTGTGCCGGATACAAAATACCGCGTAAATAGTTATTCGAAGGAACAAAAGCTAATCGTGATTCCTATCCCATCGTGATATCCTATCATGTAAAGAAAAAGAAATGCGACTTCTGTCCCGTTTGGATGATCCTCATTCGATCGATATCATCACAATTTGCATGTCCCTCGGCAAACAACACAGGAGCGCTTCTCATCTGAAACGCGATACAAATCCACAACAAATTCGCATGCGACCATAGGTAAGTATCGGTCAATCAAGTACCATTGTGTGTCACCGGTGTGTCCACAAGTATCTACGAAAGTTAAAAGGAAAGACTTAGTATCGATTTGCGGAAAAATCGAGAGAAGCACATACGAAGAAGTACATATATGACGCATGCCACATGAAAGAAACATTCTTTGAAACGCGCGCTGTAATGCTATATATGTATTATAACGCGTCAAAGTACATTTCACGTGCGCGACATGAAACAGATGATAAAGGGAAAATTTTTTCCGATAAAAAAAAAAGCCGAATCAGAGCATCACGCAACATATAAAAAAATTCATCGTTACACGGCCATACGCGCAGCACAAGAATTTCTATTAAATTTATTGACACACGCTACCTCACGCTACCTTACGCATATTTCAAGATCTTCGTAGATGATCTTCGTAGATGTTCTTTGAAAACATAAAATTCTTATTATTTTTCAATTTTATATTAAATATAATATAAAAAAATAATTAGAAACAATAATAAAATTTATATATTGAATACAAAATTTATATATAAGATTTATATATCTAATCTAAAATTATATAAAATATCGTATATTAAATACACATAAAAATTATAAATTTATATACATATTAAATTATATACATATTTAATATATAAATTTCTTATTATTTTTAAATGTCACTTTTTACTTCGATATGAATAAATGCTTCAAAAATTTAATTATTACAAAAGACACATAAATAACGAAATTGAGAACTATTTTTCATTTCCTGAAAAATGAAAATATGCAGAATACATTTTAAGAATTGTGGATTCGAGAAATTGGAAACTTTTCAGAATGATTTCCAAACTTTATTTTTTCATTTTCTCTTTAAAGAACTTGACTTTCTCAATGATAATACTAATTCAAATGCAATGTTATATTGCAAAGAATTTAACGAGATCATAATATGCATTACTTTTTATATTTTTACTTTGTTCCATGAATATTTCTTTTCTCTTATTCGTTTGTTTTGATAAATGGAGAATCTTCGTGTATCTCCATTACTCGAATGAGCATGTTTCGCAACAAGTAACGCACTTACTGATTGGATCACGTTGTTGCCTCTGGAGACAAACAGTGTATTACGGATAAGATATTCTATATGAAACCTATAAAAAGATCTCGCATTTCCACGAAAAAAGAAATTCTTAATTTTCAACTTACAAAATCTATTATATAAGTGAAAGTAAAAATTATATGATCCATAATGATCTCTTTTTTCTACAAACATAACTGACATAACAAAATAAAATAAATGACATTTTAATAAGCGCACAATTCTTTTACTGTTTGGTAACAGTTTGCGATAGAGAAATTTTAAAAAATCTTATTTTGTATAATTAATCAATTATAATTTCAAATATAATTCTTCTAATTATTACTTCTTTCTAATTATTAATTCTTATAATTATTAAATAACTATACCAATTGTGTTGTTAAAAATATTTCATGTTTTTGTTTCGTAAATAAATAAATTAATTATTGAGATCTGCATTCATTAAATCGGAATCTAATGTAGGATAATATTACAATAAAATTGTAAATATTTTTAATCTATATCTAATAATAAATAGAAAATTATGTGTAATAAAATATAAATAAAAAGGATAAAAATTTCTTCTCTTATTTATTACTAACATCAGCTACGATAAATAAAAATTAAATGAATGAATTAAAAATTAAAAGAACATGAATCTTTATTGTTAATTATTCAGAAAACCGTCGCGAATCATTAACGGTTCTCCACAATATGGTCTTTGCTGAAACAAAGGCGAGAATCGTGTTCCTATTAAACGAAAAAAAAAAGAGGGATAAGAAAAGGTCGCCGGAACAGGAAGGATCAGAACAGAGAGTTTCATCCCCATTCCAATGTTCATGAGCCTTTAACTTTCACAAAAGCACATATATCTTGTCATTCCGATCTATGTGTTGCCCATGTGTTAAAAGGCCCTTCTATCTTCCCTTTCAGAAAATGAGAATCCAGGACAAAAGATAAAAAGGAAAAAGAGCGTACGCAGGGCAGTTTACTCAAAGCATGCGTAAAGGCGAGAGATAATAAGAAAAATGGTTAGAAACCAACGTGCGGAAATCAGCACAAATAGAGAAACATCTTTGAACATAAACAGAAAATGATTTATTTTATGAGAAACGGATTGCCAAACTGATTATTGTGACTCTAAGGAAAATAATTGATTGTTATATCACACAATAAGACTCTCGAAATAGAGACATGTCATTACTAGATCTGAATTATTATCTATATAGAAATCTCCATAAATTATCTCCATAAATAGTACAGAAATAGCGAGTCATAAGTAACATATATAATATATATATCGACATAATAAACAGGATAATCATGTACATAATACATTATTTAAATAATTTCAAAAAACAAAGCATAAGAATGACAATTTATTCCACACATGTATTCATAATAAATATTTTAATAAGAGACAACGACTCAAAAGTTTAATAAATTAATTTGGAACTTATGTATTTTATATACAGTATCTACTTTTTAAACACAATAAATAATTAAACAAAAACTTAGTATATTTATTCATAAAAAATTTGCTGATTATAAATTTTATATTTTGCTTCATTATCGAAGAAATTCAAAAGAATACCATCCTTATCAATTTATTCAAATATATTTTATATAAAAAGAAACTTATAAATTATGAGTTTGCGCAATTTTTTGAAATCTGCATATCATATTTGAAATAATTCTTAAAAAATTCTGCAAAGCATTTTCAATGAATCAATGAATTATTTTAAAATCATTCAATGTATATCAATGAATTATTTTAAAATCAATCCATTTTAGTATAGATTAACTTCAATAAATACTTCAAGTTAATTAAGTAGATTATATCGATATCAAAACTTCTTCTCTATCATTATTTAATGTCCGCTTTCGTATTAGCTGTTAGCGATGTCGAGAAGTTTGACAAGTTTATACGAGACTTGTCAAGAAAGATGCAAGTGCATCTTTCTAGATTGACAAAACGACCGTGCAATAAATGACGTCCGTAAATTTCTTGTCGAACTATCATTTTCACGATGACAGAATAACAAGAAATAAACAGAAATAAGAAATAAACTAATTTTAAATATATTCTAAACGCTTTATACCCGACGTTTTATGAATAATTTTTTAAACAAACAATGGTGAATAGTTTTGGGTAAATAGTTATATTTTATATTATGAAGAAACTTTAATTATGTGTAAAAAGAAAAAAGATAATAAAATTACGGGAAAAAATTCAGATTTTAGTTTTAATAATTTTTTTCTTAATTTTATTGACGATGTGCGAAATAAAAAGATACATATATCTATAATATGTGTGTGTGTGTGTGTGTGTGTGTGTGTGTGTGTGTGTGTGTGTGTGTGCGTGCGTGCGTGCGTGTGTGTGTGAAATACGTAATTTATATATTTAAATATATATAAAATATTAAAAAATTCCATTTTAGATATATGTTTTTTTTTTAATATTTCGAAGTTATTTTTGCATCTCTCTTTCTCTGGTTTAACTCCGAACGTTCTTTCATAGTCTTATACTTAAATCTACATGTCGACAACAATGGAATGTTAGAAATTAATAGAAATCGTTGACAAAGTATACTGCCCCTCAGTAGGCACTAAAAGCACGATCTGGTAACGCACTAAGTGCGAAATACGGTACAACGCGGTAAATATAACGTCGATGTGATATAGATACAACATATAAGAGAGAGGGGGGATGGGGGAAGGAGGGGGAGAGAGAGAGAGAGAGAGAGAGAGAGAGAGAGAGAGACGTAGGGAGAGAAATGTCTAGACTTCCAACCAGTTCGGTATAGAGTTAATCAGCTTGCAGTGAGTTTCTGTCGATAGAACTTCTGGAACCACAGAGCGAATTTACACCAATTATGGGCAGAGCAACGCACGTGGAGTGATTGGCAGAAATAGCAGAAATATCTCCAACACATCGTGCATAAAATATTCCAGCTTGAATATTTAAAAGTACTTTTTCCCGAAAGGTAGGTACATAGCATGACATGAAAAAGCAAGTGAGTTGGAAAAGTTAAATTAATTATCCTCTTTCTCCCCCTTCTTCCCCCCTCCCTCTCTCTCTCTCTCTCTCTCTCTCTCTCTCTCTCTCTCTCTCTCTCTCTTTCTCTGCCTTCTTTGAAATGATCTAAATATCCCGATAACTGTATATAGCTTCATTATACATAAACGAAAATTACAATTGAAATAATGACAGTATATAAAGCCGAAAATATTTAGATATTTATTAATTCGCCATAATATGATTATTGAAATTATTTCACACTTACATTGTCGTTATGTTTGCAAATAATTCTAATAAATTGACTAGTTTGTTGACAATTTAAAAAAATTTCACAATCGCTACAAAATTTTACGCGCGATAAGAATGAAAAAAATAAACCGATGATATATCAAAAGAAGATTTTCATAATATTTAAATTTTTAATATTAAATCTACATAGAAAATTTTTTTATTGGAATGTTAAATTGGATTATGTATACTGTTAACTAAATCTAAATATATTTTAAAGACAAAAGAAAATATCAATTTATAAAAGTATAAAAAAGGAACAGTGCCGTTCAGACTCACTAAAATATAAGTGAGATATTTAAAAGACGACCATCGACGACAAAAATGATTTACGGAGAGGTGGTTATATTCTTCAAGTTTTAACGCTTTCTCTTTGCAGATTTATAACATTGATTTGCACTCGTTATTGAGAGCTCTGAAACACGCAACTTTATACTACATGATCGTAGCAGCTTGTATAAAAATGAGAGAATACACGCAATTAATGCAGCGTCACCGTCACGTAAACGTAGAAAGTTTATTATTAGTAGAAGTTACCCACGGATAATTTATAATCAGTTTATTTTGTATTATCAGTTTATGTTTGATATTAATTATTTCAGAACACAATTTATGTATGATAATTATAAAATAAAAATTGCGAATTATCTAAATTAAATAGAAATTTCTGTTATAAACTTCTAAAAGTGTTGGAAGTTTTTATCCAACAAAAATGTGCTGTAAATTTAAACAGTTTTATTGTGACATTACAATAACATTTTGTGGTAAAGTATATGCAAATCTCTAATATGCATGCACGGCACATCAGTTTTGTAAATTCACAACAAATTTCTATTGTAAATTTATAAATTTGCAAAATCACAGCAAAACGATATTATATGATTTGTAAATTACATTTTTATTGTAAAGGTATTGTAAATTCACAAACATTTCTAACAGTGAAATTCAAACGAGTTTAAAGCAAAAACGGTTGCAAAATAGAAATTTAAATTTTAGATTTTAAATCTTTTCAAAAATTATGCTGAAGAGCTGATGGCTAATAGCTAACGAGGCTGAAGACTAGAAAGCTCAAAAAGAAATAAGTTTACCTGCATGTGAGTTTACATTCGAAATTACGTATTTGGATTGTAAAAAAAATAAGAATTTTCTTGTACCACATGTTACTTAGTAAAACCGCATGAGATAAAATCACTTAAACTTTGTGAACGTTCTTCTAACATTGAATAAATATACCTACATTTATCTCGAAAGAATTAACTTTTCCATAAAAAAAAGCATTTCGTTAAAACATTATTTGAGGTAACGACTATCCACTCTATATAAACTGAACAAATGGCTTTGTGCCAGATCTATTCTAACCGCCGATGAGAAATTAAGACATATCATCGACGATGATACATGCTCTCTCCGCAAAATATGAACCGTGATCGTAAATCATATCTAATGGAACGCCAAGTAACGACATACAAGTAATTAGTGCTTCCCATTACATCAAGGATAAAATAAAACGACAAGAAAGAAAGTGGAATAAAAACAATACGTAAATTTCGTGCAATGAAATTATATCTTTCTTCAATATTTATAACTCGCGAAATAATTCTAATTCCAACTGCAATTCATTATCTCTAAAATTGATAAAATAAACTATATATACAAATATTAGAAATATATCTCATGCAATTTTTCCATATGTATTATTTAGAAGTAAATAGATATTTTTTTTTGTATATTACATTATAGTAAAAAAATATTAATGCGAAAAATATTTATTTTCAAATTTTTGATTTATTTTAGATTAAATTAATTCTGTTTCCAATTCATTCACCGTAATATAAGTAATATAGAATAAAAAAAATCAATAATAAAAGTTTAATAAGTATACGCAATATGCTAATTTTATTAAATTGTTTGGAATTGTCAAGACTACACATGCTGGCAAAGAACTATTTCATTTTAGAACATATTTTATCAAATGTTTTATCAAATAAATTCTAGATGTTCAACATTTGCAGTTTATATATCTAAGAATGCTTATTTGTTAGCCCCTAAAGATATGAGAATGCAAAAAGTGAATGATTAAAACTACAAGAACGGTATATTATATCTTACAGATGCAACGAAAAAATTAATTGGCCGCAGCGCAAAATTCTATCATGCAGTGCAGCTGATAATAATTACGAATCTTTCTTATTTACATCTGTTAGAAAATGGTTTTAAACACAAAGAATTTAATAAACTTTCATTTATTTCGCGACGCGCAGTACCTCACAGTTATTTGCAATGCAAATACTCACAAAGTAATTATCGTTAACTGTCATGACTTAAAATAGAAACATAGCAATAAAATGTTCCATAAAATATAACAAAATTTTTTAAGTATGACAATTTTATAGAATAATGAAAGATTTACAAAAGGTTTCTCATTTTTTTTTTATAATATCACTTATCTTCATCTTAAAATATATCACGACTTATATTTTAAAACTCATCTGTATAAGATATCATGAATATTCTATCTTAATATTTCATTTTGTATATTCATCAACTGATCTTCAAGCAAAAATAATTCAAACATTTAAAAATATTATTTATCACTTTTTATAAATTATACAAAAAATTCTTTTTAATTAGATGTTGTAAGTTTCTTTATCATGTCGCGCTTATAACTTATAATATTTGTCAATTAATTTTTGTCACAGAAACAAAGAAAAATAATAATGGAATTTTTAGAGATATAATATACAGGGTGTCTCACAATCGTACAATACTTTCACAGTGCATTCTAGAGGTAAATAGAGTAAAAATCCTAATATGAAAATGTCGGGGCTACAATTTTTTAAATTATAAGCTAACTTTATATATTTATAAGTCAAAAACTATTTTACTTTTATAGTCTATTATTATTTTTATATTATTATTTCTAAATTCTTTGGAACATTCTAAGACAAAAATCCTAATATAAAAATGTCGAGGCTTATATACATATAATAATTTTTTAATTACAATTTTGATCAATTGTAATTCAAAAACTATTGTAGCCTCGACATTTTCGTATTAGGATTTTTTATTCTATTTTATCTCTAGAATATGCAAAAGTACGGCGATTGTAAGACGTTCTACACATGCTATAAATATAACAACACATAATCTAGAATCGAGGATGATGTAAGTGATTACAGAACGGAAAAATAATAAAATTGCAAAAATTGATACTAGATTTAGTCATGCATCAATCGAAGATCAAACAATATTGAATCGGGAATATTTATTAGCGGACAATATAAAATTATACAGATGGAAATAATTGTAACGAAATCAAAATAAAAAGAAAAACTTTGCACAGCATACATATACATGTATTTTTTCATCATTTCATATTGAAATTTTAAAGCAGTTTCAAGTTTGAAATATCGTTAGTTTTAATTATTTGAAACATCATTATTTTCAATTTAAAAAATATTATACATATAAAATAAATTTAAAAGATTATAATATATGAAGTATAAATTATTTAAATTGTAAAACTTATAGATTTATTTTATCATAATTTATCGAAGTATTTAAAATATATATTATATATAGTATGTATAGTATAATATATCCGTTAGAAATTTATTTGAATTTTAAGTAAAAATTTAATTACTATCTTTAACATTTATATAATTTATATCTTATTCTGAAATGTTCAAGATTACTACAAAGTATTCGACCAATACGACAAGCCAAAGATCAGATATGATCAAATATCAATTTTTATTGAATTTGTATGAAAAGATGCTAAAAAACACAATCTGCAATTAGTTGAAAATTTCCCGGTCATAGAATGTCGATATTATTCATTTAGTTGCAACATAAAAATATCACTATTGATTTTACTGTAATCGCAGTAAAGAATACAGTGTTCATTGGTAGATAGCGATTTCAATTTCCTAATGCACTATAAAAAGCAACGAAGAAGAAATCTCAACGAAGGCAAAAGTGCGATGCTAATCAGCAAGTGCGCGAAAGAACCATCGAGAAAAAGTTTTTAGCTTTCATTAAGCTCTTTCCGATGAATGTTCAGTCGATGTTTTATTAACCTTTATCAGCCATAATAATCGTTGTTTAATAAAAAATGTATTAATTATTGAATATTTACTTGAGGTACACTGTTATACCAACAGAACAATTTTTAACTATTGGTAACTCAATTTTGAATTAAAAATCTTTTCGGTTAAAAATAATATTTTGTTATTTTTAATTTACGTATGTCAAAATATACATAAATCAATTTATTTCTATGATTAATTTCAATGTAAGCAACGTCTATACGTACTTAATAAATAATAAACTAAATTCTTCTTTCAATGCATTTTCTTAAATTACATTGTTTAACTCCATTGTTTCAATTAAATTAATGATATTATATTAATATTAATAAATTAATTATATTAATTATATTAATTATATTAAGTAAAAAATGATTTATAGAAATTATTAAACAAATAATTCAAATTGCGTATATACTTTGACTTATTGAATTTAACGTATTTATGAATTGAATCAAATATATAATTTTGTTTAAAAAGAAGTGTTGTTTGTTTAAGAAGAAGCGCATAATCCTAATATTCGTTTAAAAAATAAATTTCTTTAATCTTGACAATATTTGTAAAAAATTAATCTCAATTTTAAATATGCTAATTTAAATTATATTATCAAAAATCTTCTAATTAAAAAAAAAAATCAAAGAGCTTATGTCTTCGAACTGAATAAAGTTAGAAAAAAATATTCCCAAGATACTCATTAGTCTACAATAGGACGAAAATGTGCTGAACCTTTTCGATTCAGTAAGTTTCGAGGTTTCCAATTTATAGAGACACTCGCAATGAAATGTTTGCCTGGAAGGAGAGCTACGGAACAAATTCTAAGTTGCGGGAAGATAGAATGAACTAGAATCATGAAACTCGATCGAAGATTGACGTTCTATCGATGTATAGTCGTCACCTTTGTCTTTCCTCAAGTTACTCGCACGATCGTTAAACACAGCCCACTTTCCAAATGCTCGTCTATAATATCATCTTAGACAACCTCAGCAATCTCGACAAACACATGAAGATTCCAATTGCAAATTCCCAAAGCCACAGCATTCATGCTCAGGTCATGATATTTTCAACAAACTTACGTGCATAAACAGTGACGTAATCAAATTCACAAAGGTACAAGGAAGGTACAAGCGCTCTGTATATGTCGACACTAACAGCTGTAATTCGTCGTAAGGAGATGTTGAAGTTTTTCACAGGACTGTCTAGCGAGTTACTAGAACTTTTGTTAAATTAGCTTAGTTACTTTAAAGCTATATCCCGAATCAAGATGAAATAAAAACCTGTTTAATGAACAAGTTTCGCGAAAGTAGAAATTTCGTGAACCAAGTAGCAAATGTCATAAGACTTTCGTCAATTAACGATAATTACAGAAAATTGAGACTACACATATATTAAGAGAACATTGAATTCTTCATATATAGAAAATACAATGTCAATTTTTATATTATAATTAAATACTATCATAAATGATTTGAATATTTTAATTCATCGAGAACTCGTATTATCTTTTGGTTGATAGATAAATTGCAAAATAATTTTTCAATATTTTATGATTAATTTTGCTGAAATATTTCATTTAATTATATAATTTTCAATATCTAAATAATAAGCAAATTATACCTTGCTTTGAAACATTACATTTTGCATCTCAATAATCGATTAATAGTGCGACATATGCTCGAAATGCCGATACCAAGTGTCTATTCTCGTTCATATCAATGTCATAATTCTGAGATCGACACTGCGTATACATTATATGATCGCATACATGACATGTCAAATTAGGATCGTCAATTTAGGGAGAAATAATCGAGTTTTAATTTTTATGCTTCTTAAAATTAATAATTCTAATATTTTTCACAAAACATTTATTTATATTCATCTTTATTACTATAAAGTGAAAGCACAAGAATAGAAGCTTTTAAGGTTTATGCATGTGAATCATATCCGAGTCAAATTCTTCTTCTTTATCGATATAATGTCCGAGCGTCTGTATTATGCCAATTTTATACCTCACTTATTCTGATTATTTACAGTAAATGTATATATGTATATACAGTAAATATATGACTTTTCACCGATAACCTTTGACCATGCATATCGCATTTCGTTCTTCCTTTACTTTCCATATTCAATGTAGCTAGCATAGCATGAGTAGAGTAGACCACTGGAATAGTGTTGTTATGCTAGCTACACGCGACGAAGAAACAATTTTAGCAAACTCAGAAACAACATCGTTATATTTTCATTATAAGCACTATTGTTTTCAATTTTATTGAATTGCTTCATGATTTTGAATTATCGTTGTAATAAATTTATTAATTTATTTATTAATTAATGGTAGAAATTTTTAAAATCAATATCACTAATAAAAAAAACACACAGAACATTTAACAGATTTTTTTCTATTTATATTTAAAAATACTAAAAACTTTTAATAATTTTAACAAAGATCAATAAAGTGGTAAATGTATTATTTAATATATAGAATATTATTTAATATTATTTATTAACAAAAAATTCTTTCAAATTATCTCTTAGAAATTCAAAGTTTATCTTGTAAAAAAATATTGATAGAATGTTAAGAGATTACAAAAAATAGCAACATTTATTTTTTAAAAATTCTCAAATATATCAAATAAATTCGCAAAATATAGTCTGACAATAAATACACAGCAAATCATGTTTTTTTAATTCATTAGAGCATTTTAATTAAAATCAAATTTTATTTAATAAATTTAAAATTTAAATATATTGAATCAATTATTACTCGTTGAATAATCATGATTTATACTGAAAAATGTAATTACTATCGGATTTAATCAAAGATATATAAAGGTATGTAAAGGTATATAAAGATATATAAGTAGAAAAGATCAATTTCAAATGAAAATTAAAAAATGTAAGTAAAAAAAATATAGGATTCATACAAATAATGTCAGTGATATATTTCTTTTTAATATTCGCCAATTTTGAAGGCTTAAAAGCTCTGGAGTACTTAATGCTCTCACAGATCAATAAATATCTAGAATTAACTCCGCTTCACTGATACAGAAGAGTTCGAAAAACCGAAAATCCGATTTGCTGCTAACACGTGATACTCCCAGACCATAACAGTGATATTATTGTTCAGCACGCGATCCGCCATGCGTGACCTCGAACTTTACACGTGTTGGTAACTTCAGAATCCAAAAATCTCAAAATTTACCATTAAAGCTCTCTCTCTCTCTCTCTCTCTCTCTCTCTCTCTCTCTTTTTCTCTCTCTCTCTCTCTCTCTCTCTCTCTCATTCTCTTTTTCCATGAAGTCTTAAAATAAATTGATGATTGTAGAAACTTATCAATGAAATTGAAAATAAATTTTTCAATGTTAACAACTGGTTAATTTTAATTTTAGAAAAAACCAACAAAATTATTTTTAGGAATTTAAGTATTTAATAATATTTTTTTTAATATTTCTAATTCCTAAAATGCTTACCTATTAGATGAACAATTTAAATTTGGAACTCCTATCCTTTCTGCACTAAAAAAAAATAAATTTTACAGTATGCTACTACATATATTTTATTTATCTTATATTATGTTAAACTGTATGAGACAATTTATATAATTTCGAAAACACTAGAAAGTTAATACGCTAATTATTAAATTATCTCTTCTGGATATTCTTCAAGTTTAATCATTCGAAAATTTCATCAAAACTTTTACATTCTAACAAGATGTAACATTACATTTTTTTCAAATTTTTACGATTTGTGTTCTTTCTCGTACTTTCTTGCACTTATTGTTTATTTTCAATGTCTATTTTAGGCTCTTAAAAGCCTGAGACAAAGTCTTATTTGCATTACAAACATACCTATTTCAAGATAAATGGGAAGAAAAACTTATTTTCAAATAAAATTGAATTCATCCTCTTTCAGCATTCGTTGATTTAGATATATTATAAAAAAAATCTTAAACAGAAATATAATTAAATTAAATTTTTGTTTTCATACTACACGAGAAACTAGTGATTCAAAATAGGTATTCAAGGTTTCTTTTTCTAAATTATTCAAAATATTTTTATAAAAAATAATTGCATATTCATCAGAGCTTTAAGCTTTGAGCTCACATAATATTCACCAGTGATCAATAAAAACAATTTTCTTG